>NW_022589716.1:5197238-5448635 GCF_004348235.1 Phoca vitulina
AAAGAAAGAAAGAAAGAAAGAAAGAAAGAAGAAAGAACCATAAAAATGACAATGTAAGAATTATATATAGAGAGAACTTTTTAATAACATGGAGGAATGCCTATACTGTAATCTTTTTTTAAAGATTTTGTTTATTTGAGAGAGAGGGAGATTGAGAGGAGGGGGAAGGGCAGAGGGAGAGGGACAAGCAGACTCCCACTGAATGCAGAGCCCGATTCGGAGCTCGATCCCAGGACCCCAAGATCACAACCCGAGCCAAAGGCAGGCACCCAACTGACTGAGCCACCCAAGCACCCCTATACTATAATCTTTAGCAAAAAAAAAACCCAAACAAACAAAGAGAGAAGCATATAGAACTGGTATACGTGCAGAAACAATCAAAAAGTATACATGGGAAAAAGTCTGGACTGAAGCACATCCCATGTTCAAAAGTATTGTTTTGAGATCATGAGAATATGTCTGATTTTTTTTCCTACTTTCCATTTTTCTATTTTTCCTAATGCCATACAATGAGTGTGTGTTGGTTTTATTAGACATTGGTTTTAAAAACTAAAAGATGTTCACAGCCCATCCTGCTGTTGCCTGGCATTGACCTAGAGTCAGGCTGGAACTCTGTGTGTGTGTGTGTGTGTGTGTGTGTGTGTGTGTGTGTGTGTGTGTGAGAGAGAGAGCTGCCGTGTGGCAGGTGGCAGGAGCTGTGCTCATGCGGCTGACCCTCCGAACCCAAGGAGAGGAACCAACGTCTTCCCCAGCCCGTGGCAGATGCTCTGCATTCACAGTGCAGAGATGAGCGGGCAACAGGAGTCGAGCCACCCATCCAGCTTGGATTCAATGTCTGGATGCTGAGCAGCTACTTAAAAGTCTGGCCAGCTCCCCGAAAGGAGGGCGGGCGCAAGATGCCTCCAATATGGGCATCGAGTCTAGAGTGACAAGCAGGTCAAAAGATCATTTCTCATGGGTAGTCTGAACGTCATCCCCAGTAGAACAAGAGCTCTGCAAATGGGGGCCAAAGAGAATCATGAAAGAGACCATGAAACTCAGTCATGGCATGACAGACTGAAATGTTTCCTTCATTCCAGGCTGAAGAAGTTCCCGTGGGTCCTCACTTCCTTGTAACTCCTTCGGCTGAGGCTCCATCCCAAGAGGTGACCTGAATCCCCCTCTGGACCCAGAAACCCCAAAAGGGGTGACACACCAGCTAAGCTGGGCTTCCATGTTCTAGGAATCCTCACCCTGTTTCCCCTCCAAATGTGTATTGTCTACACCAGCTTGGCCATAGAGTCATCCAGTATTGAATGGGGGAGCTGCCTTCCGGATGCCCGGGTCTAGCACATCACCCAACAGATGACGATAGGGAAGTTCAGAGAGGGGAAGTATCTTGCCAAGGACACACATTGGGGGGTGGGGGGTCAGCAGCACCGTCTGGGACTGCAAAGCTGCACCACTACTCCATACTGCCCTCTGGGGGCGAGGACCCATCACATCCTCAGCCGCCCGGACGATGGACAGCAGAACCTCACAGGGCGAAGCCCCAACTCCGGTGGTGAAAGCAAAAAGCCAGCCGTGGTCACATACAGAAATGTAACATTTATCCAGCAGCATCTGAGAGTTCTACACACACACACACACATGCACGCACGCACACACACCCACACATTACCACCAGTGAACACAAGGCTGCTCTTCGGACGACCGAAACTATTGACGCCACCTATTTTCTGCAAAATTCTATATTGATTTATTTGCTACCCATTTTGTGAACCCATATTTTTGTGAAATATAAGGCCTTCTTTACACAGCCCACAGAGGGCCGATATCTGTGAAGCACCGTATTCTTGTTATATCATTTGATCTTGACCACAGACCTATCAAATAGGTTTGTGATTTGGGTGTTTTTTTGTTTTTTTTTTTTGCCCCCATTTTACAAATAAGAAAAACTAAGGCTTGGGGAGTTTCAAAAGCTCGTTTCAGAGCCAAGTGGCAAATGATGAAGCTTGGAACTTACCCCTGGAGCACGTCTGCAGAGGCGGGTTCTTAATTAATTGTCGCCTCCTGACTTGCACACACAAGATGAACTTGAAGATTTTTTTTTTTTCATGATTCACTGTCCTGGTTGTGATTACCAGTTGTTGGATTCTGTTGTGACACAAGAGCATGGCCCTGGCTGGGTGGTTATTGATTGCTGGGCTGTTTCTATGTGCTTTTCTGGCTGTCCCAGCCATCATCTCCTTCTAGTCTATTCTCCAAGCACTGGTCCCTAGCTTCAGCCCTGCAGCTTCTAGGCCGCTGAGACTACTCTGCTCTAGACGAGGACCCCGGGAACCAATTTCGTTAAAATGTTATCAAATAAACTCTCCCTAGGAAAGGATCTCGGAATGAGTGACTAGGAGTTTGATGTTTCCCGAGTGGATATAATGTGCTAAATTCTGGGTGTGGCTGCCTCTTGTGCCCCTCCCCACAAAGCATTATTCAGCGCATTGCACGGATGGGAAAGCTGAGGGTAGGGCGGGGCTTCAAGCTCCGGCTGTCTGGCTGCGGAGGCCACGCGCTTAGCCCTGTATGATGCTGCCTCCACAGGTTTGGGGTCTCCGCCCTTTCTTAGACCACAAGCCGGTGCTTCTGATTCTATAGTGGAGGAAGTGGAAGACCCCAGAGGGCGCTCTTG
The DNA here is from genome assembly GCF_004348235.1 of Phoca vitulina. NCBI lineage: Eukaryota > Metazoa > Chordata > Mammalia > Carnivora > Phocidae > Phoca > Phoca vitulina. Next base: position 5,199,904 of record NW_022589716.1, read on the forward strand.
AGGCTCAGGGTGCTGTCCCCTGTGTTCTCCGCTCAGTAGTCAACAGTTGAGGTTTTTAGATAAGTAACCAACCACCAAGAAAGCTCTCTGTGGCTGCATATGGTACTGTCATATACTCCTGAACCTGACCCTCTGCCGTCAAGTGTTGCTCATTTTATGTGGACAATTTCTCAGAGCTGCAGGATCACTGCTGCTATATGTATCTTGCACAGTGCAGACGCTCATGAATGCCTGCTGGTTTGGAGGGCTGCAACATAGTAACCAGGTGGAGGAAATCCATAATGACAAGCCCCACAACATACCCGACCCCACAACATACCCGACCCCAAGGCAATGTGTTTAGCTCACAGGTGAACCTGCAAGTAAAGCCCTTTAGACAATCAGTTGTTTTCGTTTGCAGAGAAAAAGAGTACTGCGGGGTGAGGTATGGGTGTGAGCTGGGGTGGGCACAGGGATGGGGGGAACGTGGGAAAAGGGGACCATAGGGTTCATGGGAAGTATTCCTCTCTCAATTTCAAGTTGGCTTCAGTGGCTTTGATTGAGGACAAAGAGTAAGAGAATCAGAATCTCTCCTGTTTAGCCTCACCATTGATAAGCCCTGTGGTCTTGTACAAATAAATCATTGGCCTCTGAAGCAGCCATTTCTTTCGGCAAAATGAGGGATTTCGACTTGATCAACGTGAATGATCTTCTAGTTCTAATATCCTTCAGTCCTATTTTCTAACAGATTCTAACAGATTTTGTTTTCTGCTCAGAAAACAAAAGACCTAAGTGTAATCAGGGAAACCCATGAATAAGCTCTCAGGCCAGACATCTAGTCTCTGGCGTATTTTAAGTTCAATTGAAAAAGAAGAAGAAGAAGAAGAACTGTTCTCTGATTTTTTTTTTTTTTTTTTTTTTTTGGGCCAGGCAATATACTTATTCACTAAAACTCCGCCTCCCCCTTTCAGTAGAAACTGTGCATTTCCTACTTTTATGCTGCCTATATGTTTGATTTGCACAGCTCAGCTGGTCAGAGGAGCTGAGACATCCGTCCCCCTACGAGAACCCTCCTGGTAAGTCACCTTTCAGACACTTTGCCTGTTAGTTAGCTCTGCTTCTGTGATGAGTAAAAGGCTTACAGGAAACCCATTAGATAAACACCAGCTGCTCCTAGAACTATCTTGAAATATAATCTTTGAGAGAAGAAAAGAGTTAGAATTTAGAATGAGTTTCAGATTGTGATAACATCAAGGATACAAAACACGATTGTGAATGAAAGATTGTAAAGGGATCAATATTGAAAGAAAGAAAGGAAGGAAGGAAGGAAGGAAGGAAGGAAGGAAGGAAGGAAGGACGGAAGAAAAAAGAAGGAAAGAAGCTTCACCTTTCAAAAGAATGTTTTTCAAGAGAGATGATTCTTGGCCAAAATCTTGGCAGAGATTATCTTCTGGTAAGAAGAACTGAAATCCACCCCCACCCTCCCGGGGACGGGATGCCCTCTGAATGTGTCTCCAAGCAGAAGTTGTATCTAAGTGTGGCTCTTGTGTTTCTTTGTTTTTTCCCCCCATAAAAGAGGGAAGCTAAATGTTGTCCAAATTAATATTATACTACAAATATCAAATTAAGTTTCCCTTTAATATATCACTTCCACAGCACATTTAGTGTAATGATTCTTGTTCTGGCTCAGAATTTAAGATGAAAGTTTCTATATGCTCCTCCCAGCTGCCTAATCTGAGGTCCAGGGGGCTTGAGGCCCACAGGGATTAATTAAAGAAACTTCTCAATCAAGCAATGAACCTGAAATAGACCAGGCAAGCCAATGTGAGAGCAAATGTGATAATGGGAGTCTGGATTTTACAGCTGGCTGCTGGCTCCTGTGACCTTCTCGGGGGACTCAGGTTTCAGCCCATTTCGTTCTGACTATATCGAGGCGCCTGGCTGGCGATGCCACGTTCCAGTTCTCGCCCCAAGAAGCGAGAGACCGGGGTAGCAGGTGGAGAAGAGCACAGACTGCCTGCCTTCGAAATCAGTTGCTTCCTAGCTTATGTGTCTTTGGGCAAGTTACTCATCCTCTCTGTGCTTTGAGGTTCTCATCTGCAACATGGGGACAATAACATGACCTGACTCCTACGGTGACCTTGAGGATTAATTGAATGAATGAACGGGTGTGAAGCTCAGAACAGTGGTTGGCCCACAGAGTGCCCTGGGGGATGGTTAATGGGTTACTAGCCCTCGGGGGCGGGGGGGGGGGGGGGGGGGGGGTGCGGCTCTGTGTAAGCTCAGCCCAGGGAAGGGCAACTACAGCATAGTTTGTAAAACAGTGATAGACGGCACCCGAGTCAGTTTCTTGAAATTGTGACCAAAGCTGCCTTCGCTCCAAGTGGCTACAGAGCACCAGATTTTATTGGGTCAGACGACGCTTTTGTGAATTTCCCCGAGAGTCACGCTCTCGGTCTAGCGAGCAGAGACGCTGGCGCTGATCCTGCCCTTTCCTGCCAAAGTCCTTGTGTGGCCACACAGGGGAACTCAGTTAAATGTAGAAATCAAGGCACCAATGTTGAAAGCCTATGGAGGTGTGAGACTGTTCGTGCTCATGGTGGACTGCTCAGTACATTCTAGGGCTTTATAAAAGATCACTTTTTCTTAGATCACTTTTTCTTTATTCACAAGGTCGAGCAAAATGAATTATCAAACGTCGACTCCATACTATGACATTGATTATGGGACATCAGAGCCCTGTCAGAAGACCAACGTGAGACAGATCGCAGCCGGGCTCCTGCCTCCGCTCTACTCGCTGGTGTTCATCTTCGGCTTCGTGGGTAACATGCTGGTCGTCCTCATCCTCATCAACTGCAAAAGGCTGAAGAGCATGACGGACATCTACCTGCTCAATTTGGCCATCTCCGACCTGCTCTTCCTTTTCACCATCCCGTTCTGGGCCCACTACGCTGCAGACCAGTGGGTCTTTGGAAATAGGATGTGTCAGCTTTTGACAGGGCTCTATTATATAGGCTTCTTCACTGGCATCTTCTTCATCATCCTCCTGACCATCGACAGGTACCTGGCGATTGTCCACGCGGTGTTTGCCGTAAAGGCCCGGACGGTCACCTTTGGGGTGGTGACAAGCGGGGTCACCTGGGTGGTGGCCGTGTTCGCCTCTCTCCCTGGGATCATCTTCACAAGATCCCAAAAAGAGGGGTCTCGCTTTACTTGCAGCCCCCACTTCCCACCCAGTCAGTACCGTTTCTGGAAGAACTTCCTGACGTTGAAGATGAGCATCTTGGGCCTGGTCCTGCCCCTGCTTGTCATGGTCATCTGCTATTCGGCCATCCTCAAGACTCTGCTCCGGTGCCGAAACGAAAAGAAGAGGCACAAGGCCGTGAGGCTCATTTTCGTGATCATGATTGTTTACTTTCTTTTCTGGGCTCCCTACAACATCGTGCTTCTCCTGAGCACCTTCCAGGAGTCCTTCGGCCTGAACAATTGCAGCAGCTCCAACAGGCTAGACCAAGCCATGCAGGTGACGGAGACGCTTGGGATGACACACTGTTGCATCAACCCCATCATCTACGCCTTCGTCGGGGAGAAGTTCAGAAACTACCTCTTGCAGTTTTTCCGAAAGCACATCGCCAGACGCTTCTGCAAACGCTGCCCCGTCTTCCTGGGAGATGTCTCCGACAGAGCAAGCTCGGTTTACACTCGATCCACTGGGGAGCAGGAGATCTCTGTCGGCTTATGACCTGGACTGGGTCTTTGTACACAGCCTAGGGGTGGGAGTGGTTCTTTTGAAAAGGAAGTCACTGTCATAGAGGGTCTACGATTCACCCATCCATCTGGCACCTCTTTTAAGTATATTAGATCATTTGAGGCCATCACTTCCGGAGAGCCAAATCAATATATGCGGATGATATAACAACCCTCTCATCTCTGCTCCATGCACATCAAGTTATTGACACACTCTCCCTTCAATGCAGAAGTTCATTATTAAAAAAAAAAAAAAAAAAGAATCCTCGGAGAACTGCTGATTCTTGAGTTTGGTTAACCTGAATGGGAATACCAAAATTAATCAATAAACATATTGTAGAGTTTCTTACCTGCTGGAGGCAACAAGGGCAGGTTGCAAATGTGTTTGAAGCAGGTCCTTGTCGTGATCGGTTCAGAAACTACATCTTCCAAGTGTGATCTGCCCTCCAAGGTGTGGTTGGTAAGTTCCACAGATGTTCAGGACCAGGTGAGAACTGGGAGAGCTTCTTCAGTGAGAAGGGGATCCTCTGCTGGGAGAGGAGAGGGAGGCTGAGCTCCAAGCTGCAGACCCCACACCCGTGGAGTGGCTCGGCAGCTGTGGGAGGACGGGTGCTGGCTGGGGAAGGCAAGGTGAGCCTGGACCATGGAGAGCGTGCACAGCACCACCTGTCAAAGTCAGAGCAGAGACTGTCCAGGAACACATCCAGGTGAGGACTGATTACATAGTTAATGAACGCGCGGAGCTTTCTAAGCATTGAGCTAAGAGACCCCGGGGCAGGGAGGGAAGCCCGAATGAGTAAATTTCTGCCCTCCCGGGGCACACCACGGCTTAAACATTGTCTTCTGGATTCAACTCTCTGTAGGCAGAAGGTAGAAGGGACAGATTCATTTGGAAACAGGCCGCCCACAGCTTGATCAGCCACAAAAAGCATGATTTACGGACCTTTGTGTTTCAGGCTGAGTGTGGTGGCTTTAGCCACTCCTTCCAGCTGCCTTCTACAGACACATCGTCCCCAAACACTAAGGGATCTTTTCAGGAAAGAGTCATGACTTCGTGTTCTGCAGTTGCTACTTTTATTATTCTGTACCTGCCTGAGATGGTTTTGAATCTGGGGAGTAGCTAAGACCATTCGGGAAAGATCGGGTGATGGAACGTAAAGAAGGGAGAGTCGCTCGAGAGGGTAAGGTGTCAGAATAGTAAGAGGTGCTACGGATTTTTCTCAAGCTCTGAAAGACGAGACTTGAGAGCATGGGCGGCAACGGGAAGCACCCAGAAATGCTCTGAAGGTTGTCACAAGGCTATCAGTATCCTATGACCCTAGCCTCTGAGTCAACTCAAAGACATTCTGGTATCTTTGTGTATGTGTGTATATATATATATATATATCCTATATATGTGAGAATCTTACGTCAGTGGAAAGTTACAAATTGCTTGGAAGAAAATCCTTACCCAATAAAAACCGCCCTCTAAAATAATTGATTGTATTCTTGTTCTTTCAGTCAAGTGCCCATTTAGAGACTAGCATACGAGACTGCAAAAGCCCTTTGAAAGTAGCTGGTTTTGGAAAATTCCATACATACACCCTCACACACACAGAGAGAATCACACTTCTTTTTAAATATTTGTAAAAGTTGCCCCCCTCTCTGGGTCAAATTGCCAGAATAATGTGTTTGAAGATGCGGTCTCTCAGGGTAGCATTTCTGAGCAATGGACACTGGAAACCTTTAAATTTCTAATTTAATTCTACTACCAGAGCCAAAGACCTGACACATTTCTAAAACACAGAAAATCGATGTGTGTTTAAGCCCATGCCAGCCATCCGTGTTTGACAGTGAAGAAGGCCTAAGGTCACAGGTTGGTCATTTCTGTCATCCTAAGTTGCAGACACATGATGCATGAAGAAGGCTCCTCATGAGGTTGGTTTTCTTTCATTTCAAATCCCTTCCAAACACTTGTCTATAACCGCAGTGGTGACAATGGTGGTGTCACTGACATTTGGATTTCTGGGCATGTGTCTCTTATCCGCAGAGAGGACAGGTGCTCCAAGAAGAGGTGACGGGTCCGGGTCACATCCACGGCTTGGGGCTGGCTGGTTTTCAGGTTCTCACCTTCCGGAGCAGGTCATCATCCTACCTGGAGGTCCGTGGAAGGAGCAGAAGATAAGGACAGCCGGAGCTGGCTCATACAATGGCTTTTCCCTAACAGCCTGAAGGACCGCCTTCCACCCACGAGTCAAGAGGAGGCATGACCCAAGGAAGGGCAGAAGGGGGCTGAGTCTGAGCAGAGGAAGGGTCTAGGGCACCCTCCCATCATCCCTGCACTCCTCACTTTGCAGGGCCCTCCACTGCCCAGCCCTCTTCCGCCCCAGCCCCGAGACCGACAAACAAGTTTGGACTCATAGTGAGCTTCGGGTTCTGACTCCACTCACCATGTCCTGGTCAAAGGTACCCTACCCCCAGCCTGGAGGCCTCTGACATGGAAGGGGTTATGTATGTGCCATGGATAAAGTCCGAGTAAAGTGAACGTCCTTAGCAGGGAGGGAAAATGTGAAAATTCATAAATTAGGATTCTGCTCACACTTGTATTTCAAGGTTCTAGTTTAAACACCTGCAACACCCGGGTGGCTCAGTCGGTTAAGGATCTGCCTCCGACTCAGGTCATGATCCCAGTGTCCTGGGATCAAGTTCCACGTTGGGTTCCCTGCTCAGCGGGGAGCCTGCTTCTCCCTCTGCCTGCCGCTCCCCTCCCCCTTGTGCTCTCTCTCTCTCTGACAAATAAATAAAATCTTTAAAAAAATAAAAAAATAAACACATGCAACACAAGTAAAGTGTATTGGCCTTCCCACTGTTATCATGAAATCAAGTTATTTTTCTGCATATGGTGCCGTATTTCCTATTTGCCTTCAGTCTTTTCTAGAAGCATTTTTACAAGTCCTAACTTCTATTTGGCTCCATATTATTACTACTTTAGTTTGGTCATAAGTTCTGCGTCATTGTGGTTCCGTCCTGTGTCAGGAGCTTGGTTTTGTTTCTTTTTCTTATGGTTGGTACCCAGTTTTTTAAACACTTGATTAAATAAAGTCTTTTCAAACTGGAATCCAATGGGCGGGCCTTCAGAGCCAGTAAGAACCCTGGGCTACACTGCCTCCCTGTGGCCACTTTGGTAACCAACAAGGGCGTCCCCAGCTGAGCCTGGACCCCAGAGCCGGAAGAGCCGGGGACGGTTTAGTGTTTTTGCTTCTGCTGGTACCATTCCTGTTCTGGATAAGAGGTGTTTCCACAGCAGCTCAGGGTAGATAATGCTCGACTCTTTCTGTTTCTGAAGAACAAGAGGAGCGCCCGTGGACGATCCTGCAGTGGAAATGAAGGTGCCAGCAACCCAGGGCCCATCCCTGCAGATCACTGAACCCACAGCCTTGCAGCAAGGTCACAAAAGGTTTTGTGACAAAGTATTTTTCACAGGCCATAAAAACGTCACAAGCCCCTCCCCTATGTCTCTCTTGTATATCCAGCAATGGTCTCAGGTACCCAGTGTTTGAAGCAATCAATTATGATCGCCAGGGGGCGCCTGGGTGGCTCAGTCGTTAAGCTTCTGCCTTTAGCTCAGGTCATGATCCCAGGGTCCTGAGATCGAGTCCCACGCCGGGCTCCCCGCTCAGCGGGAAGCCTACTTCTCCCTCTCCCACTCCTCCTGCTTGTGTTCCCTCTCTCGCGGTGTCTCTCTCTGTCAAATAAATAAATAAAATATTTAAAAAAAAAATTATCGCCGGTTTGGGTGGCTTTTTTTTTTTTTTTTTATTCACAATTCCCTTTCTCCATTGCTGACTTCACCTCATCCAGATCCCTCTGCTGGTATCACATCATCTGAAAACAGAAAGGTTGTTGAGGACCAGTCAGCCCCACCCCTCACTCTATGGAGGAAAACAGAGCCCACCCCCCGGGGCCAGATGTTCTGACCTCAGAGCATCAGGGTGGTTTCAGTTCTCTTGGGGTTTCCCCGTCAAACTTGGGCAGCCAGCGACGTGCCATTGAGGAGAGCAGGTGGGGGCCTTGCCCGTCAGCACCCATGTTAATGATGGAGAGCTGGCTCTCCTGGCCCCTGGCTTAACCTTAGCTGCTCGTTGGAGTTACCTGGGTGGTCTTACAAATAGGGACACCTGGTCCCACCCCTGGGATTCTGATTTGCTAGGTCTGCAGAAGCTCCCGGCGATTCTAAGTATAGCCAGCTTTGGAAACCACTGCTTAAAGCCCATCAAACCGAGCGTGCTAGAGGGAGGCTGCTGTCTGTGGAGGATCCTTCCGTGAGTGACACGTGGGCCAGGGAGGGTCTGGATTCAACTCCTCGATTTTCACAACAGAACATTAACTCTGTCTTCCCACAAGCCGATCTTTAAAGCATGTGGATCTAGACCTAATTCGCAATATAAAATCTTTGTATTGGAGGCTCCAAGCATCTTGCTTTCGTTTCTGGTTTTGGATTATGTTTCAGCCCGTCCATTCCAAGTGAAAAGTAAATAAAGATGGGTTGTGTGGCGCCTGCACGGGGCTTGGTGGCTTCAAATTCAAGACAGAATAAGTAGAAATAAGTAGAAAAGGTCTGTTTGAGATGTTTTACAAGTGAATATTGATTTTGCTTATGTTGGCAAAAGAATTCTCCTCTTTCCCCATTTCCTCATCCCTCCAGGGAGCCATCCCTTTAACTGTGTCCAGTAAAGCCTTAATCCCAAAGACCTGGAAAATGCTGGAAATCTGTGTCAGCCCTGGATGACGCAATGATAAATCTGCAGAGAAAGCAACAAGGTAGTTTTAAAACAGCAATTGCCCATATTTACTCTAAAATGTCTGTATGTGGGTGCCTGGGTGGCTCAGTTGGTTAAGCGTTTGCCTTTAACTCAGGTCATGATCCCAGGGTCCTGGGATTGAGCCCCGCATTAGGCTCCCTGCTCACAAGGAGCCTGCTTCTCTCTCTCCCTCTGCCTCTCCCCCCTGCTTGTGTTTGCTCTCTCTCTCTCTCAAATAAATAAATAAAATCTTAAAAAATAAATAAATAAAATGCCTGTATTTTGGTTTATTTCCACTAGCTAATATTCTTCAAAAATCCCTTTTAAGAAAATTATGATTTTTTTTTTTCTAACAGATCATCAAATCAGGACTCTCTGTTGATTGGTTATGTCACTCCTTTCTACAGGGTGGAAAGTAGAGCCTGCTTGAGGTCCAGGCTTGAGGCCGAGGGAGCTTGGGGAAATGACTCAGCGTCTGTGTCGGGACCTCAGAGTCCCTTCCAGTGACTTGGGATAATATCTGCCTGATAACTAGGTTGGGATGGAGTATCTAAACCAGCCCTGTTCAGAAGAACTTTCTGTACTGATGGAGATGCACTGTCCAGTACAATGGCCACCAGACCAGTGCAAAATGTGGCTAATGTGACTCTATAGCTGGGTTTTTTATTTTATTTCATTTTAATTAATTTTAAAACATCCGATGCATGTCTCAATGGACAGCGCAGGGCTTGCATACAATAAGTAGTCAAGAAATGTCAGTATAACTTGGATTGTGGCATCAGGGATTCCTAGGCAAGTTGCTCAATGCTTCTAGACTCAGTTTCCTCATCTGTGAGATGGGGCAGAGAGTAATACCTACTAGCTCATACGTTTGTGTGAAGGATGAAATGAGAGATCGCGTGTTGGCTGAATGCAGTGCCTGGCACATTGGAGTTCTGGTAGCTGTTAGCTACTTTCCTAATAATGGCTATTTCCTCTTTAGATTAGAATTGCGCTCGCCCAAAGAATGCTCTTCAGTGTGGTGGGCAACGCAGCTCCCCTTCTGCAGTGGAATGGAGGCTACTGGGGACCTGGGAGGGCTCTTGGGTGTGAAATCAAACACCGTGGATTGACAGCAATAGATGGAAAGGGCCTCCCAACCTTATGGCGTTGTGTTCAATCCGTCTGACCCTGCGTAGGGTCTTGGGAAAGGCTTTCAGGGGCGGGGATTAACCTGAGAATGTAATTCTGGCTGATGCGGACCCTGCAGCTCTAAGCAAACCGGGAGGTGGGGGGCGGCAGGCCAACTCCCCGCCGCCTCCCCCTGTCTGGAATTCCGACAGAAGCTGACACACCCGGAGAAGCAAGGCGGGAACACAGTTCACTTGTGCGTTGACCGTGTGCAGCCCAATTTGAGCAGACATTCACTCATTCATTCATTCATTCAACAAACATTTACGGAGGGCCTATGCATGACCGACAGGGGGCGTCGGGTAAGGGAGCTCGCAGGGGGCGCTGTGCCCCGGAGTGAGGGTTGTTTGGAAGCTCCGCGGGTGGAGCCTAGGAGGGGCAACTACGCAGGCGCCAGCAGGTGACCCAGGACTAGGTACCATCCAGGTTCCTAAAGTGGCCCAGCACAGATGAGTGGGACAGACAGACAGTCAGTGCTTTAACTGACCATTTTTGTAAAGAAAGCGTAGCTACAACCGCTTCTTGGTTCCATGCCTCCTTAAACGGCTTATGCAGAACAGAACGTTCTCGTTCCTTGTCCCCGCACCAGCACCGCTGCCCCGAGGCGGGGTCCTCCAAGGCCGGGGAGAGGGCCGTGTCTGCTGCACAAGACACCAGCTGCCTCTTTGAATTCTTGGGGCTGGTTTTGTAGTTTCCCCGTCTCCACTTTGGCTTTCAGCTTGTTTGTACCAAAGGGAGTACCGCCCCTGCTTCCCGCTACTCGGTCATCCATCCCGGAGGCAATAAGGTTACCACTGTCTTATCATTTGGGAGAGATTTCCTGCGTATATAAGCAAGATCACGTCTCTACCCTTATCCCCCGTGTTTACACCAATGCCAGTATTATATACCACACCTTGGGGTTTTTACACTCTTGGGCAAGCTTCTTAAGCTCTCTGTGCCTCACTCTCCCCATCTGTGGAATGGGGGTAATAACACCAACCTCATTGATTGTTCCAGGGAGTAAATGAACTAATATATGACCTGGCATGTGGCAACCATTGCATGACAACCACTCGGTGAATTTTAGCTGTCGTCCACCATGCAGATTTTATTTTTATGCAAGTGAACTTAGTAACTTTTTCTTTGGTTTCTGGATTTTATGACATGCTTGGAAAAGCCTTTCCCATCCTGAGATTGCAAAAATCTCCCATTTTTTATTTCTAATGCTGTTATGGCTTCGTTTTTTGTTTTGTTTTGTTTTGTTTTTATCATTTGTATTGCTCTTTCTGGAATTCATCTAGGAATGCAGAGTGAAGTGGGAATCCCAAGGTTTTCTCCAGATGGCACACGACCATCCCAAGACCATTTATGAAATAATTTTCCTACTAACTTAAAATGCCATTTTTATACTATTTTAGGCTCCCCCCCCCCGTTTGGCCCTACTTCTATATTTCCAGTTAAAGGACTAGATCCCCGGGTGTCATTTAATGTGTTTCCTTCCTTGGGGTGGCCCCTCCATGCGTGGGGCGAGTCCTTCCATTGCTCCACATGGGGCACTCTGCCCCTGCTTCCGTGATGAGAACATCGATCGGTGGGTCAGGGACTGTCAGTCAGAGCTGCTCGAGTCCCCCACTGGTCACAAATTAGAGGCTGACTGCCAACCACAAAGTGCAGGGGTGTGCTGCTCAGGGTGAGTCAATCAGATTCTTGTTCCCAAAAGTGATGACCATGAATGCACCCCACAGTGGCCAGCAGTGCCCTGGAGGGAGGCCTTAGGATCGCCTGGGGAGATGTATGTCCCAAGGCAGAGCTGCCTGGGGTCCCATCTTTCCCTGGGGAAAACATCCAGTGATTCCTTCTGTCCTATGATCAACCCCAACAATGTTCCGGCTCTCCCCATCACGACTAGACGAGCTGAGCCCTCACTAGTACAGACTTAAAGCCCCCCTTCTCCCACACTCAGCAAGAAAGAGTTCTCCACTTCATCCTTTTCAGCTGCCCCTTTCTTTTTCTAGATGAGTTGATGGGTTTTCATGCACAGATTGTTTGCCAGCTTTTGTAGCTTGAATGTGTGTTGGCCTCCCCCCCAAATTTGTGTGTTGAAATCCTAATGCCCCATGTGATGGGGTTGGGGGAAGGGGGCTTTGGGGGTGATGAGATCATGAGGGTGGAACCTCACAAATGGGGCCGATGCCCTTGTAAGGAGAGACACGAGTGCACGCTCCTTCTCTCTGCCCTGCCCCCTGTGAAGACAAAATGAGAACATGGCCATCTGCAAACCAGGAAGTGGGCTCCCACCAGATGCCACATCTGCCTGCCGCTTGATCTTGGACTTCCAGCCTCCAGAAGTCTGAGAAGCACACGTCTGTTCTTTAAGCCCCCCCACCCCGCCCCCCACCCAGGTCTGTGGTAATTCGATACAGCAGCCCGAGCCAAGACACCAGCCCTTTCTTCTACTAGGTGTTTGTCTACCCCCTTGGAAATTGCTTTCTCAAGGGGCCTTAAGACAATTACAAAAGAATCCTCCTTTTGGAAGATGAACCCCTTTGCCCGTCTCATGGTATTCCTCCTCGATCAAAAACTCCACTCCCTCCTTCACCCCGCACAGAGTTAACTAACAGATGGCGGTGGAAAGTGTCACTAATTTGGGACTGGCATGTTAAGTTATTCAGTGATTTACCTAATGTTCATTGAGAAGCTGGTGTGCTGGGGCTGGAGCCCAGCATGGCCCAAGTCTTGTCTTCAAGGAGCGACGGGAGCCAGGGAAACGGAGGGTCCCCATGAGAGTGAGGGGCGCCCCCTGCGCCAGGCTGGCCCCCAGCCCAGAGCTTCAGCCAGAAGCAGGAGGAGCCGTCTGATGCCTCCCATCTCCACCAGGCCCATACTCGGAAGCACAGAGGAAGCTAGTCTCTAGCCAAACAAACGCTCCCTCACTCTGAGCTGCACTTGTCTTAGAGCCCAGACTTCTATTCCCCCCCCTTCCTAGCATCTTGGGTCCCATCCCGGGACTCAGGAGCCAAATTCAGGAGGTACAGGGCTCATTTCTCCCGGTCCCCCAACTCCCACGGTTGATTCTTCAGGTGCAGCAGTTATCCACCAGAGCATGCTTCTCCTCCAGGGGCCGTCCGGCAAGGTCTGGCCGTATTTTGGTTGTCACCACCTGGGAAGAGGCCAACGACGCTGTTCCACATTCTACGACGCACGGGACAATCCCCCACAGCAAAAGCTTATCCGATCCAAATATGGACAGTTGCCACGGTTAGAAACCCTATGTGGTGTTTCTGCCTTGCCTGAAGCCTCAGCAAGAGGAATCTGGGGGGGAGCCTGGGAGGCTCAGTCAGTTAAGCATCGACTCTTGATTTTGGCTCAGGTCCTGATCTCAGGGTCGTGAGATCGAGCCCCGCATCAGGCTCTGCGCTCAGTGCGGAATCTGCTTGGGATTCTCTCTCTCCTTCTCCCTCTGCCCCTCTCTGCTCATTCTCGCTCTCTCTCGAAAAAAAAAAAGGAGTCTGAGGCCTGTAGGGGGCTGGTCCTGGGCCCTCCCAGATTGCTGCAGCTTACTTGTGGAACATTCCAGATCCCTCACATGGCTGCAGGAGACTGGCTGTCCAGACACAATTTCTTCATCCTCATTCATGCCACTCCTCTGCTTCCATGGCCCTCCCACGCCTGACGATGCAGGACACGCCCACCACGAGTCCCACCAGGGGCCAGAATGCCATACCCTCCGACCCCCATCTCCACTGGCAAGGTGCCCTTAAAATACAGCCATGCCAGGCATCTTTCTGAGTGATCCAGTTTGGAGTGGGAGGTGGTGGTCCTACAAGGAGAAAATACAAGGACAAGTGCATACACGTGGGAGGAATTTTGGTGGAAACGGTGTGTGAGAAAACACGGCGGCAGGGGCGCCTCGGTGGCTCAGTCGTTAAGCATCTGCCTTCGGCTCAGGTCATGAGCCCAGGGTCCTGGGATCGAGCCCCACATCGGGCTCCCTGCTCTGCCGGAAGAATGCTTCTCCCTCCTCCACCCACCCTGCTTGTGCTCCCTCCCTCGCTGTGTCTCTCTCTGTCAAATAAATAAATAAAATTAAAAAAAAAAAAAAACACGGAGGCAACTTCACGGAACCATAAGTGGTTTTGTACGCAGAAGGCGAGAAGAAAGTGGGAACAGACAGGACTGCAAGCTGGTGGGTGGAGGGCAGATGAGGCCGGGCCTCGCACAGAGCACTGAGGGGTGCGGCCAGTGGGGTGGGATGTTTGAAGCCAGGACGGCTAATTGGCCTCTAGAGGAAGGCAGGAATGGAGTTGGAGCCCCAAGGTGAAGGCTGGGCTGTGCTCCTTCTGGGACACAGCAGAGGCCTCTGCCAAGGTAAAAATCTCTGGGTGGAGACAAGTGAATGGATCTGAAAGCTACAGGGGACAGGGACTCATCAGAACTTGGACTGAGGGAGTGAGGGAAGCAGGGAGGGCAAAGCTAGGGCCCCAGCCCAGGGGGATGCAAAGCACTGGCTTCAGGTGCAGGTTTCAGGACAGGTTGAGTCAGAAATCCCAGGGGCCATCCAGGTGGCGGTGTCAGGAGGAGCCGCCTTGAACCCAGCGGAGCACATGTGTGGAGATCCACAGTCACAGGCCATGGACACCATGGGGGTGGACAGATGGCTCCAGACAGAACCCAGAGGAGCACACAGGCAGCCTGCAAAGGAGCCCCAAGGGGAAGGAGAAGGTGTGCGGGGAAAGGCAGACCCGGTGCAAAGAAGAGCCCTCTGGGAGGAAGAAGAAGTGTTGGCAATGTGAAACGCTGCGGAGGCATGAAGCAAGGTAAGAGCGGAAAAAACATCCATGCACTCCGTGATGCAATCAGAAAGGCAAGATAACCTCATGGCCCCTGCCTGTCTCTTCCTGCGCCGACTCACGGCCAAGGACACAGAATCGTGCTTCCTCCTTCGCTCTGGAAAAGCACTACTTCTGTACCCAAGTTCTGGACTCTCCGGGGGGGACAGGACCAGCCTCTGGTTTGAAGGTCCTGGTTAGCTGGTTAGGGGCCCTTTCCAATCACCCTTTCCAGAGGTTGCAGCTGAATCCTTTGGGACAGGAAAGGGCTGTGGGGGCCCTGAACTCTGGGGCAGAGATGGGAGGAGCCCCAGGGCCTGCTAGGGAATGGCTGCAGAGCCTTTGAGGAGACTCAGGGCCGTCCCTGGCCGGGCACTGGGCAGGGAGGGAACAGAGCCTTCGTTATCCAACATCTGGGGCTCCCAGCGGCCTAGGCCCTAGGAGGGGCCCACCGCGACCACAGGAGCAAACCCTGCCCTGCTGTGATGGAATTTTGTTATAATGAGAATGCTACTTGGTTTATTATGTTTTGCCCCTGCTTGTGAAAAGAGATTTTTTTCCAATCTATTTTAAATACGGTTACTATCAGACCAGTGACTGTCCAACCCACCCGGCCCCGCGGAAACGGGAGTGTGGCCACTTAGATGGGGAAGAAGAAAGAGGAAAGGAAAAAAGAAAAAGCTGGAGGATGGGGCCTGGGAGGGTCCAGTTCCTCTTCAACTCTGCTCTTCACACTCAGACGCCGATGGGTGAGTAACCAACAGAGCGGTCACGTGGAGTGAGTGAGCAGGTTGCCCTTGCTGTGCGCGTGACTCCTCCCGTGTGCACGAGTGCACCCAAGGGGCTCACAGTCTTATGACGTGGTGCTTTTAGAAATTTCGGTTGCCATTTCTTGTCATGCAGGAAATTTGTAGGAAACCCAGCCCGTGTCGTGGGTGCTGTGGGGTCTGCCCAGAAGCTTAGCTGGTTTTGCCTTGACTCCAAGTGGTAGGCGGAAAATCTCTGAGACTCCAAAACCCGTACCTCAATGCAAATAGCAAGTTCGATTTTATAATACCCTCAAAATGGGAGACCCTGAAACTAAAATTCAGCTCAGGCCACGGATGCCCCTCATGGTCCTGGTGGAAACAAATGCAAAACTCTTCCAGGAGGGAGTGCTCCCACCTCAGGCCACGAAAGCTGCTGCAGGACCAGTAATTCCCAATAAATGTGAACCCACGCGGACACTACAGAATACATGAGGAAATGCGGCACCAAGAGTGACGGTGGGCAGGGCTCCCAAACCATAGGACTAGAACCCTGAAAGACTTGGTTAAATCATTAGTTGATTCAAAGTATTTTTACAAAGAATCGGCACGCCTAGGTGGCTCAGTCGGTGAAACATCTGCCTTCAGCTCAGGTCCTGATCTCGGGGTCCTAGGATCGAGCCCCGTGTCAGGCTCCCTGCTCAGTGGGGAGTCTGCTTCTCCCTCTCACTCTCCCTCTGCCCCTTGCCCTGATCATGGTCTCTCTCCCTCTCTAATAAATAAATAAAATCTTTTTAAAAAAGTATTTCTACCAGGAATCAAAATCCTTAAAAAAGAACCAAATAAATAAATAAATAAATAAATAAACTATTATTACCAGAAGTTACTCAGTGTGTATAAAGGTATATTTGACTTTTGTGGAGTTTGTCCTATTGGCCTGCTCAGCACATTGTCTTAGAATGTGAGAAGTCCAAGAAACCCTTCTGGAATAAGAGGGCTTTTACTCAGTAAGTGTTTCTCCTTTCTTTTCCTGGGGATATATACTCCGCTTCTACCCACTTGTCTCTTAACGGGAGAGTATTGGGGTAATTCTCAGGATTTACTGATTTGTCCCTCTTTCTTCAATACTGTGTCTGTAATAGGACTAGGTTTAGACATTGTTGTAATGCACCACATTTCAAGGTTTTGGAACAAGATTGGACCCTATGTCGTGTTCAGTTGTTACGGGCAAAATTTTAGAATTTTTGTTGAAGCCATTTTATAAGGTACCGCCGGAAGAGGGCGAGGCTGTTGATCCTGCTTCCCTCTGCCATCTTTCCTGGAAAGCCCATACTAGTGTTTTTTAGATTTCATAAGGGTTTCAAAAACATTAAGCACGACTTCCCAGAGGTAGTGGTGTTGACATGTCGTTGGCTTTATTGTGAGTAGGGACATATTAGACACTTTGCTGCTCATGGGCGCTTCACAAAGCAATTGATGACATTTCAGCACTGAAGGGTGTTGCGGACCCTGGGGAGGCCAATCTCAGCAGGAGGGTGGGGACCGACGCCAGGCTGGAGGGGACTGAGTAGAGAATGAACAAGGACAAAGTAGGAAGAATGGGTTTGGACGATGAATGAAGGCTGCCTGAGAAGAGGGAGAGTATGTAGTTAGAGCAATGTATGGGGTTCAGGATGGGTTTGCGGTCTTTATTTAAGGAAGAGACCAGAGCATTTCAATATTGCAAAGAATGCAGTCAAGGTTGGAACTGACCCTCAGAAACAGTTGCCAGAGGTCAGACAGAATGCAGTCCAGAGGGCAGGAGGAGAAATGAGCCTTTGCTCTCCGAGGAGCAGCTCTGTCCATGGAGGAGGAAGGAATGGAGATGCCATGATGACATATGAAGCCGGGGAGTGGAGAGAGTTCTGAGAAAAGCAGATGAGGTCACCTCCTGAGCAGAAGTGTGGGTGGTGGCGGTGGGAGTTTGAAGGCACTGGAAGAGTTTTAGGGGGCTTGGAACAGCTGACAGAAAACAGGAGGAGGTGACGATTTAGGACACTCAGAAGAGTGACTAGGGAAACGAGAAAAATCTCTGGAAGTTAGCTGAGCCTGGAGACCACAAATTAGTGATGGGTCTTCTCTTTGTGGCTAAGTGGTTTTAACCAGTTATCCTCAGAAAAAAATTGGGAGGGAGAAGCAGATGGACAGGTTGAGCTAAGGCTGGGGCTTCAAGGGAGGGCTGAGCATTGACTGGAGAGTGGCTAAGTGACAGACTTGGGTCTCAGCAAGATGGGAAGGATGTGACCACCCAAGGCGCTCACAGGCAGAGCTGGAGGACTCGAGGAAAGAGAACAACCAATGGTGGGAAGTGAATGGGGGTGAGCGATTTCATTGTAAGGGTTCAGTGGTGGATCAGTGTTAACAGACCTGAGTGAAGTTAATTAACGAGTCCATGAAAGTTATGATCTGGGTGTTGGATGGGGATCAACTTGGGCAGGTAGGTCCCCGGGGATGTGGAGGAAACTGGGGTGAACAGAAGCCTGTTATCCATGGTACACAAGGCTAAAATAAAAGAAGGGGGCCATTAGGCTGTCAGTGGAGCAGAGGGTGATAGGGTCAGAGGGCTGGGGACCCAAGGGGTCTCCTATGTAGCCAGGAGCAATGGTCAGCAAGTGGCACTGGGGCCAGGGATGTCACCTCCTGGCCCCCAAGTCTGAGGTGGGTGTGAGAGGGAAGGAGTATCCTCAAGGGACAAGAGATGCCAGGAATGTTCTGGAATGCATGAAGGATGTCAGGAGGAGTGTCTGTCCTGGAGTTCAGATTCCAGAGGGCACAGAGGAAGAGCATGGGGAGAGAGGGGACACTGAGAAGTGAGCCAAGGGCAGAGGAAGCACAAATGAGAATGGCGATAAGAACCAAGACAAGGTACATGACCCGAGGAGTTGAGCAGGATGGGGGCATGAGGGCAGTACCTGGTCTCCTGTGTTCTGGAAAGTTCCACCCCAGCAGGCCACAGGTAGATGGTGGGCAAGACGGTCAGGGAAGGATGGGGTGCTGCAAAGTGTATCATTCCCCAGCAAGCAAAGGGCTCAAGACTCTAGAGATGGATGCCTCCCTTCCAAGGCTGTGTTAGCTTAGCTCCTTCAAGATGGGATGTGGCGTAGAGGAAGTGTATTAGAGGAAACATCTCTGAGAGATTGCAAGGGAGCCGGGAGAAGCTGGGAAGGCCACCAGATCACAAAGCAGAATTGGCCCCAAGTGAAGGAGAGACAGAGGGAGGGAGGCTGGGAGAAAGCGCCAGCCAAAGTCCCCTCAGAGGAGCTCACCTCCCAGGACTGGGCCTGCCCTGGTGTCCCTAAGAGGGTCACTGGCTGGAGCAGCCCCTGGTAGGCATGGCCTTGACACGAATTCGAGGGTGTGTTTCAGGGTGTGGCAGTTGGGACCCTCGGTCACTATGCTCCCTTCAGAGATGTGGAGTTTTGTCCCCATGGCCACACCAAGACACAGTAACATGCGTAGGTCAAAGGCAACACTTCTCAAATTATGTTCTGCAGAGCCCTTGGCCCATAAATATCTGTTTGAGGATAAAAAAAGAGGATTCCATGATCAAACAACTTTGGGAAACACTGCAGACCCTCTCTTCCTCTTGGAGGATCACAATGCTTATTAGCATATTAAGAGTTCTGAGACGTCCTAGGCGCCTGGGTGGCTCAGTTGGTTAAGCAACTGCCTTCGGCTTAGGTCATGATCCTGGAGTCCCGGGATCGAGTCCCACATCGGGCTCCCTGCTCAGCAAGGAGTCTGCTTCTCCCTCTGACCCTGCCCCTCTCATGCTCTCTGTCTCTCATTCTCTCTCTCAGATAAATAAATAAAATCTTAAAAAAAAAAAAAAAAAAAAAAGAGTTCTGAGAAGTCCTGTAGTAAAGAAACTTGCTTAAATTTTTTAGTCTCGCTCTTTTTCAAACTTACTTGGGCAAAGTCTGCCCCCCCCAACTTTTCTTTTTTACACTTTTTTAGCACACTGCAGAATAAATGGAGCATGCACTGAGAGAGGCTTTTTTAGATACAGTTAACAATTTTTCTTTCAGTAAGTACATAGAAAATCTGTGTTTCAGGGTTGATTATCATTATGATCACATTTTGAAAGGATCATTCCCCCCTTTGCTGCCTTCCCAGGAAGACCAGCTACTGGGAGGACCAAGCCCTGAGGTTGGATGTTAGTCATTAGGCAGTCAGTGGGAGAAAATTTGGGGGCAGGACAGACACCCTCAGAATCCTGAAAATTTCAACACGTGGGTATTTGTCCTTTTAATCTACTACTCAATGCCAAGCAACTAATTCAGCAGAAAGCAGTCATCTAAAAGCAGTTTTTGCACATTTTCCATTAAGAAGCAGTGCTTTTTAAAAATTATAATAGCTGTTCTTTGTGAATATCACTATTATAGATTATTTTTTCTATACTTTCCAATTTTTCTGTAATGTAATATTTTCAAATAAAAATTAGATAGATAGGTAGATTGATTGATAGATAATCTGAGAGCACTGATATTTGAAGAAGACATTTTAAGGGCTAGATTAAATTACTGTAATTTTAAAATTTTGAATACCCATTTCTCAATATCAATAAATCCCTAAGAAATTCTCCATGTTAGTAATTCATCATCCAGGGATGCTCGCAACCCTTCACTGAACTAAATTCAATGCTGATATCTATCAATCGGCATCCAGTCAAGAGACAGAAATCACACCAGTAATCTGAACAAAGAACATTTACTATGAATGATTAGTAACTGATTAGTAACAAGGGACTAACTACAGGACCAGCAGAGGTAGGGAGCTGTCTCTAGGCTAAGGTAGAACACCCAGAATGAACACACTTGGAAGGTGCTTTCCCTCCCAAGGCTGAGCTTCAGACCTTGTTGGAGATGGTATGACTACAATCCACTGGATTGTGTGTTTTCCAAGCTCCTTGGTATAAGAACTTAGTAACAAGAAGAAGAAAGAGATCATGAGCATTAATTATGGGGCCTAATCACATGCTGTTCCTATGCACACTTGTCACCAAGCTTCCTCTGACCATCCCACGTAAAGTGTGAGCCCCTGAACCATCCCGGCCCTTCCTACCCTCCTTCCTGCTTTGCTTTTCTCCACAGAGCATCTCTCCTACTACCCTACAACTTACGTACTTACTCTGTTTTTGTCTGTAGAACGTAAGCTCCGTGAAGTTCAGGATGTTTGCCTACGTTGTTCACCCAGAACGGTGCCGGGCACCTGCTAGGAACTCTGTAAATATATGTGAATATCTGAATAGATGAACTGAATTAATGAATGACCTGTGTGTACAGGATAATGAGAGTTATAGCTTCTTAGTTTCTTGGACTGAAATTGGGGTTGAATTATAGCAATAAAGAAGAATTCAGACCCTTGAAGGTAAGGTTTGTGAGCCACGTGCCAAAGCCGCAGAATGAGGTAAGGTTTCACAAACAATGAAGACCCTATTATGGTTCCAGATAGTAGAAGGGTAATAAAACTTTCCTCTTGCTTCCACTTCAGACCTCCAGACCATTCCTTCCTATCCATTTAGAAGTTTCTAGAATCCCAAGGCCTTGGAGAGCTAATACACACTATAGTGATTATAGGCAACAAAAGTGTATTATAAACAGCAGACTTGCTGGCAGGATACATCTTAATTGTTCCTACCACTAGAAGAAATGGTAGTTACGCGACGGGACAGGGGTGTCAGTCAACCTCCCAGTGGCAATCCCTTTGCAATATAAACGTATCAAATCAGTACGCTGTATACCTTAAACTTACACAATGGTATATGTCAATTATCTCTCAATTAAAAAAAATAAAAAGGGAAGAACCCCATGGCCTGAGGCTGGATAAGCAGAATGTTGGGAATCAAGCCAAAATAAAATAATACTGAAAGTGAAGGCCATTAATATCAGGAAGTTAGGGGTGGTCTCGAATTTCCCGTGTTTTTCCTGGGGAACTTCAAATCTCATGTAATTCTGTGACCTACATGAGGTCCTGCCTACTGCCATTTTCCTCTACTTAGCCATGTAGTGTACGTGTGTATATCCATGGGGCTTTCCAAGTTTCCGAGTCCACTTGACTCTCACTGCTTTGCCCAGCGCGGACCAGTGAGCATCCTGCATGAGCTTTACTGAGACACCATCCCTTACTCACTCAAGGTCCTGGGGGGAGGGGGGTGCGGGGCTGGTGTGGCTGCAAATAGCCCAGCCGAGGGAGGTAGAGCCCCTCCACGGGCGGGTCCCAGGGCTGTGCCACCACCAGTGGGCAGTGACCCCCACTCACTCCAGGAGCCCGTGCAGGGGGAGGGGGGCAAGACCATGCTGGGACGCATGCACGCTGGGAAGCGTGCACCCCCCAGGTTCCCACCAACACCAACCCCTCCGTGCGGAGGACGAACGTCATCTTTGAGTTAAATTTAACACTCAACCACATATTCGTCTGGGCCCTTTTATGTTTGTTTTTGCCTTTCTTTTAATAGTTTGTTTCTATTTCCATCTTCACAGGTCCACGCTCTGAGTTGAAAGCTAGCCCAGACACTTCTCTGGCATTCATGAACAGGATGTCCTTTAGCCAACTGTGTGAGTGCTAAACCACAGTGTAGGGGGGCGGCCCCAAATTAGGTCAGTCACAGGTCCAGAGAGAGGATCCGGGAGAAGTTCATACGGACTTCCCAGCTGTTTGGCGTTCCTCTTCTCCCTTCATCCTTCTTCCAAGCCACCCCCTGCCCCGTATGTCCTGCCCCTGACCACCCACGGCTTCCTCCCCCCAACTCTGAAATCTGGACTCCTCCAGCTTCCTTTCTCTCCAGCCTCAGACCTCCCCCCTCCCCCATCGCAGTCCCAGCCTGGGAGATTTCCCCACAGGCTCTGTAGCCCAGACTTGACGCCCTTCCCCCACCCTCCGTGGAATTTCCTGGGATCTTCTGGGAGCAGGGTCAGCACCTCATGCCTTGCTTAACTCCTGGCTTTCCTCACTATGTTTTCCTCAAGTCCCACTCACTGGTCCTGAGCATCTCTGCACCAGCCCCCTTCCCAAGTGACACCACTCTGTGGTTTCCTTTGTCCCCAGATCCTCTCTTGGGACGCCACCCCCCAGTCACAGCACAGTGTCTCTCAACAGTGACAGCGAGAACCAGACCTCATGCTGCTCACTGTGGATCTCCCCGAGCCGTCTAGATGCCCTACGGATGCAGGGAGTGGGCTTCTGCCCTGGGGTCTGCACATAGAGCTCCCACAGGACAGTTTCCCCTCCACAGCTGGCTGTCACCTGCTCAGAAGTGCCCTGCTGTCAGCCCACCTCGTATCACTGGGGAGCAGTGGCAACTCAGTTCCCTTATCTGGGGCAGCCAGGAGGACGCCTGTCTGAAGGCCAGGGGGAAATCAAAGGCGGGGTCCAGGGGGAACCGGGAGGAGAAAACAACTTCCTGGTTTCTCTCAGAGGCTTGAGAAACACTGTAGGGGTCCGGAGGAGCTTTCAAGTTGCTTTCTTTGGGTCAGTCCCCGAGACCAAGACCGAGGCCAGCGACTTGTGGTGTAGAGCTCCCCAGGGGTAAACAGTGGCTTATCTTGCCCCTAAAGGTCAGGCCCGGCTGCTCAGAAGAAAGCCAGCCTCTCGGCTGCCCCAGGCCATTCCCACAGCAGCTCGGATGGTGGGTCAGGAGGCCGAGCCCTGTGCCCCTGGAACTCCGTCAAGGGGTAAGTCATCTATGTATTTAACCAGTGACGTCCACGTTGATGCTTGGGATGGTTTCGCTTTTGCAAACCTTTGTTTCTATCCTTCGAGAAAAGAGCTCGGCCAGCCTGTTGCAGAAAACTACTTCACAGGGTGAGCAGACTTTTGGAACACGTAGACATTAGGACCGATGCCCATTTCATGACCCTAAACCGCAGCACCGGGCTCTCTTTGACGGTATGTTTCCTTAAATATCACCTTCAGACAGGCAAATCATGTTTCCGCCAGGAGAATTTAAGTTCTGTGAAGAAGTGTAATGCTTACTTTTATTTCCCCGGTGGTATTAGTGCATTGCCAAGTATATGAGGGCTTCGTGAGGAGGCCATTTATAGTAGCCGCTCTCAGCAGGTGGGGATGCGTTGGAGAAATGTTTATTTTCAATCTTCTCAGCTGTAGACCTACTCTGGGTAAAACGAAGCACCAGAAAAGGGACGGGATAGCTTCACGGACACTAATCTAATTTTTTTTTTCCCCTCCAGGACCACTCAGCTGTATGAAGGGAAAATAATCTTTCATGTCTCCACGGGGCAGCCTGAAGATGGCCAATTACACGTCAGCCCCGGAGGATGACTATGACGTCCTCATAGAGGATGACCTGAATAGCAATGAAATAGAACGATGCGACCCCTATGACCCCAAGATCCTGGCGGCCCAGGTGGTACCCCAGCTCTCCACCACCGTGTTCCTGGCTGGTCTCCTGGGCAGTCTCTTGGTTGTGCTTATCCTGGTGAAACATAAAGGACTCAAGCACACGGAAGATATCTATCTCCTAAACTTGGCAGTTTCGAATTTGTGTTTCTTGCTGGCCCTGCCATTCTGGGCCTACACTGCGACACACGGGGGGGTTCTCGACAACCCCTTCTGTAAAATTCTAGTGGTCCTGTACTCCATAGGCCTATACAGCGAGGCATTTTTCAACATCCTCCTGACCATGCACAGGTACCTGGTGTTTTTCCCCGTGAGCCTTCCCGCAACCACCAGGACGACACGCTGGGGCATGATCTCAAGTGTTCTGGCATGGGTCCTAGCCACTCTGGTCATTTTGCCCGAATCCGTGTTTTATAAAGCTCAGATGGAAAGCCAGACATACAAGTGCTTCTTGAGACTACCTCACTTCCTGCTGGTGGAGGAGACATCCTGGAAGCGTTTTCTGACCTTAAAGATGAACATTTTGGGACTTCTTTTTCCACTGTGCGTTTTTGTCTTTTGCTACGCGCGAATGAGAAAAATACGAAGGTCTGGGGAGAGGAGGTCTGGCCTTTCTAAGCTGGTTTTTGCCATTATGGCTGTTTTCCTTCTGATGTGGGGACCTTACAACATTGCACTTTTCCTGTCCACTTTCAAGGAATCTTTCTCCCTGCACGACTGCAAGAGCAGCTACAACCTGGACAGGAGCATTCAGATCCTGAGAATTGTCGCAGCCACCCACTGCTGCGTCAACCCCCTCCTCCATGCGTTCCTTGACCCCACATTCAGAAGACACCTTGGCCGCCTTTGCTGTGTGCACGATGGCCACCCGCTTCAGTCCAGAGAGGAATCTACACGAGATGCCTCCAGGGAAGAATGTGACCATTCCACCGAAGTGTAAACTAGCTTCCGTCAAAGGCGGGACAGATAAACATTGATTTTTATATCACTGCATTGTTTTGCATGTTTTTTTTTTTACACATTTGTATATGAAACAGGATATGGGAAGAAAAGCAGGGAGGTGAACAAGCATTTTCCAAGCACCGAATTTGTCTCAGGCGTTGTGCTAGGCTCTTTGCAAACCTGAGCCCCTTTGTGCCTCAATACTTGACCATGGGTGTGGATGGAATGTGTCTCATTTCCCTAAGGAGGAAACTGAGGCACGGAAATTTGTCTAGGCTCACACAGCTAGAAAGTGGCAGCTGGGGCCCAAACGTGAGTGCCATTCACTCCAGAGCCTACGCTTTATCCAGCATGCCAAACTTCCAAAAATTGGGCAAGGAAACACACGAAATAAATACGTACCCTTAAAACCAATCAGACCACATTCCAAATTAAAAGCAACCCATTCATATAGAAGTAATTGTTCAGGCATATTTTCTTGCAGGTAATTGAAAGGACTGGCTAGCTGGAAACTAGGGATAAAGAGGTAAAAGTGACTTGCTCTGTGGAATTTGCTAGATCTCCTTGGCTACTTGCTACATGAATAGTAGAGGGCTCACATGCCTGTGTTGGCAGGGACCCCAACGCACTAGACGTTGACAATTAGTCTGCGTGAAATAACTCCAGGCAAGAATATTTTCGAAGGAATTGAGAAAACACTCATTCAGTACAATCTGAAGTGGAATCTGCTAAGATGCGTTGGAACTGACGGGGGTTAAAATATGCATTGAGCAGGAAAAGCCTGGGTGGGACAAATTTACAAAATGCGTGGAAGTGGGTCAGTCAATGGTTATTTGTTAGTGGTATTTTGTGGGAAATACTGGAATTTACCACATGCATTAAACCATTAGTGTTGGGGCGCCTAGGGGGCGCAGTCGGTTAAGGATCCAACTCTTGGCTTCAGCTCAGGTCGTGATCTCAGGGTCGTGAGATAGAGTCTGCTTGGGATTCCCCTCTCTCTTCTCCCTCTGCCCCTGCCGCTCATGCTCACTCACTCTCTCTCTCTCTCTCTCTCAAATAAATAAATGAATCTTTTTTTAAAAAACGTGTTTTCTGAACTTGGCGGTGATTTTCAGACCTCAGTGCAAGGACAGAAGACATTTCCATATTTTAAAATCAGTTTGTGCAACTGGAGAGCTTTCATCTTACCTTCAGTTGGAGGTGCTCTGTGATCTAACGGCATGCCATGCTAGAAGGTATACATCAAGTGAGGAATCTAATGAATTCTATAAATATCTTCCTAGTGCTAAATATGCACATGTAATATCTTACGCTTGCAGCCTGGTGTCTGTTTGGCAGCACCTTGTGTGAAAAGACATTTTCAAAGATGAAAGATATAAAATTTCTCCACAGATCAGCTTTAAGGGGTGACCTTTTGCAATCAACTTTAATAAGAGGGAACACCAGTTTTGAACCTCAATTGAACAGAAATTACCCCCCTAACTTCCACTCTTCTCATTAGTAGACCTGTATCACACAAAAGAAATTATACTCCAGTTATGAGTTGGTACTGATACTGCCCATTCTAGCCCAACCCAGAGTTTCCACCTTGCTTTCTCCATTCTGTATTTCTTTTTTTTTTTTAACTTTATTTTATTATGTTAGTCACCATACATTACATCATTAGTTTTTTGATGTAGTGTTCCATGATTCATTGTTTGCGTGCAACACCCAGTGCTCTATTCAATACGTGCCCTCTTTAATACCCATCACCAGGCTAACCCATCCCTCCACCCCCCAACCCTCTAAAATCCTGTTTGTTTCTCAGAGTCCATAGTCTCTCATGGTTTGTCTCCCCCTCCGATTCCCCCCCCCTTCATTTTTCCATTCCATATTTCTGTCCTCCTCTTTTCTTTCATGGTAACTCTAGGTCCCCAAAAGCATCAACACATTTACTCATTTTCCCAATCATACATACACACAACAGTGTCCAGCGTTGCTACACCCATAGTGCTTAGAATCGTGGGTAGATGGATATAAGGATGATAAGGAGAGGTACCCAGACCCGTCCTAAAGATGTGGCCTGGAGGAGGGGAGCGAAGCTATCACTGGGCCAGGGAGCGTGACCAGGTTACGAGATTCAGCAGCAGTCTCCCTGGAGAGTATCTGGGCTCAGACATGGGTGATTCCCCCACGGGAATCTTGCACCTGCTCCGTCTTCTGCTTCTGTGGGGCCGGGGCTGCTGTGCAGGTGGGGTCCTGCCTCTGCACCCTAATGAGGGACACACCGGGCCTGAAATCCAGCCTACGTTGCTGAGCAGGCCATGATCCCAGGCAGGGGGTTGTACGCACCCTGGGAAAGGGGTACCTTCCCTGGCCTTCGCACAGAGGCCCCGTATGGGCTGGCAGGGCTGTCCTCTGACTGCTCTCTGGCCAGGCACCGTGAAATGCTCTAGTGTATTTTCCCTGTGCCTTTGCCCTCTCCCTTGTCCTGTGTGTGGGCACGGGAATCCTTCTGCCCCCAGGACAAACTGGAAAGGGGGTTGTCTCCCTCCGGGACCAAGCTCGGGGGCAGAGGGAATTCGAGGAGCAAGGCGGAGACAGCTGGAAGCCCGTGCAGGGCTGGTACGGCCTGGCCAGAGGGTAGAAAGGCCAGAGAAGCAGACACAGGGTGGGAACCATGCAGAATGCAAGGCCACGGGCTTTCACTTGAAGCTTGTGAGGAGCTTGGGGTTGGAGGAAGTGAAAGCAGAACACCAAACTGAGGCCACCCTCCATTCGGTGTGAAAAGAATGGGGGGACCAAGGGTCCTGTGGCAGCCCAGGGCTTGTGCTACATGGGATGCACCCCGAGTGGGAAGAGAAAGGAGCATCTGGGCAGTTACGGGACGGTAACATGCAGATTTCCCACTTCTGGGGCACCTGGGTGGCTCAGTTGGTTAAGTGCCAGCCTTTGGCTCAGGTCATGATCCCAGGGTCCTGGGATCGAGCCCCGCATCAGGCTCCCTGCTCGGCGGGGAGCCTGCTTCTCCCTCTCCTCCTCCCCCTGCATGTGCTCTCTCACTCAGTCAAATAAATAAATAAAATCTTAAAAAAAAAAAATTCCCACTTCCGCGAGAATTCATGAGTACGAAGCTCTGAGACTATTTACCCTGGGTGCAGTTTCAGGGTTTGTATGTCCCCAAAGATACAAGACACACAGAGGAAGGATGTGGCTCTTGGCTAAGACCAAGTCCACACGTTGGTTCCTTCTCATGACTGGAAGCTTTGACCACCGTCCCATCCAAGCTGAAGCGAAGGAGATGTTGGGCTGTTTCTTCTCTTCCTCCATCTGTCCCGCCTTACCCCAGATTTTCCATAGTCTCTGACTTTCTGGGGTGACTCTCTTCTTTAAAACTCAAACAGCAGGCTGAGGTACCCATCTCCTGCTCTGCAGAGAGCTCACAGCCCTGCTCAGAATTCCCACGGCTTCCCTGGGCCTCACCTTCTTCTGACCACCTGTCACCCACATCCTTTTGCTCCCTCATTACTGATCTTTACCACCTTTCATTTCCGGAAGCTGCGATCCCCACAGGCAGGCCCTGTCCTGGTGGGTGATGGCCAAGATGGGTCCAATCATCGATAGGTATCAGCTGTCAGTGATAAAGCACCCTGACCAGCAGAGGCAGGAATTGTCTCCATGATGACATTTTTCTTTAGAACCTGAGTGGCTGTGTTCCTGGGGCCCGTGCGTCCTCTCTGGGCGGTTCTTCCACCATCTCCACACCTTTCCTCACCTGCGGCGGACTCTAAGTTCCCTGGGGGAACTCACCTGGAGGAGCGAGTCAGCTCGATTGATCTGGCTCCAAACTCTCACTCTCAGGGTAAAGGGCTCACTTTTCTCAACCCCAAGGGCCACCTAATATGACTCCCTAACATAACCTCTGCTTCCAACCTAAAATTCAGACTCAACCTCACCCATTTATTTCACTCTGGCTCAAACACTAGAAATGACCTGCTTTGGGCCATGGTGTTCACAGCCCAGCAGGACCGACACTTCGGTTGGAAGGAGCAGGTGGGTGCTCACACCCACAACCACAGCATAGATGGTGATTTGCTTACCTTCTCTACATTTCATGACTGTGAGCCTGATGTATGGATATTCCTGTGCGTTCGGTTGACAATACTAAATTTCAGAAAAGAGAGACATACGAGAGCCTTAGGGTTGAAGTAAATGAAGGTACTGCCCCAGATCCAGAAGGGAACTAGGGTCCTATTGCCAAGATATTCACTGCTCCTTTCCACTGGGCCTCTCCCTGCAGGACATCATATGCCTGCCTCGTTGATGTTGTGGCCACCCAACTGACGTTGAACGATGAAATGATGGGAATGACAAGGTCGCTGTCCTACAGAAGCTCTAGAAATTATAGGGAGGCACCTCCCCCTCTCTTTTAGCCCAGGTCTCAGAACAAAGACAGATACAAGCATTTGTGTGTAAGCCGCTAGGATTTCCATAGAACTTATCAGCATAAGCTGATGGATTCAGTGATGTTCGATTTTCAAATTTAATTTTGGCCAGAAAGGGGATTTCACGAGTGGGGCTTTAATTTCTCCTTTGTGTCTTATTTATACAAGAAGGTTCATACTGTTCAAATGTTATGCTTTGTGGGGCTGGTACCGTAACTACTACGGCAAGAGCATCACATGTTGCTCGCTGAATAACCTTCTCAGGCTAGTGAGGGTAGACTGCATATCTGGGCCAATAATTCATAGTAGCAAAAGGTGAGTTTTCGGGCGCCTGGGTGGCTCAGTTGGTTAAGCGACTGCCTTCGGCTCGGGTCATGGTCCTGGAGTCCCGGGATCGAGTCCCGCATCGGGCTCCCTGCTCTGCAGGGAGTCTGCTCCTCCCTCTGACCCTCCTCCCTCTCATGCTCTCTGTCTCTCATTCTCTCTCTCTCAAATAAATAAATAAAATCTTAAAAAAAAAAAAAAAATGTTAAAAAAAAAAAAAAAGGTGAGTTTTCATCCTAAGCTTAAAGGACCCTAATCCACGTCCTTTCGTGGCAGATTTCAGAGCCTGATGCGGGCAGCAGCAAAGCTGCCTACACATTGGTGGTGGCCACCCTTGTCTGGCGTCTGCCTTTGAAGGGGCTGTCTTCACCCGCTTGGCACGGGTTTACCTGTTGCATCCAATGAGCCGATGGAAAAACTGAAACCCAGAAAATGATCCCTTCCCAAGGAAGAGTTAGCAATCTGAGAGAGCTGGTACCTAACCACCAGTGAGCCCCACTTTCTGGAAGAAAGTCTGCATTAGTAGCTGAGACCCCATCATCTGGTTCTCTCATGGGTCAGAAGCAAAACCCTGGAGAAAAAAACCATGCGGGACACACTTAAAGGACAAAGCATGGGCCGTCCACAAGGCAGAGGAAGGAAGACCAGAGAGGAGGATGAATGGTATGGAAGCTGAGGGAACGGGGTTCGAGAAAGATTGTGTGGGCCACAGGGTCAGGGAACAAGACCGGGAAACCCTGAGAAGCTTGGTGGTTTGGGAGGGCATGGGCATCGTTTTCCAGAACCACCCAGGAGAGAGAACAGGTTAGAACCCAATCACAGTGAAGTGCAGGGAGAATGAGAGAGTGGCCCAACCAGCCCACTCCCTTGCTGAAGGAAGAGAGGGCAGCCCGCTTGGACCGTGCTCTCCAGAGCTGGGCCGAGGAAAGTGGGGGGAAAACGAGTGAGTGGAGGTTAGCCGGAGGTGGGGGTACAATAAGGCCAGTCAGAAGGCCAAGGGACAGAAGGTCGTCACCTCTCCCTATGATGCCTGTATTATTTGTACATTTGCTGTACCTGACAGAATTTATTTAAAATACCAAATACTCAAAACTCTTTGTGATATCCAGTTTTTTTCACTAATGCCTTGATTCCTACTCCATATTCCCTGCCCCTGCCCTAGAAACACACGCACACACACGCAAACATCCATGTGAACAACTAGCCGATGCCCTTGGGGAAACTAGCTGCTGGGCCTGTCCTTTGCTTCCAGAAACTGCGGGACAGAGGAGGCCCTGGACCTGGAAAACGCAGAACGAAAGGCCAGCTGCGCCGGCACTTGATCAGACACATGATTTCAGCATAAAATCTAGAAAAGATGAATGACGCTTTACAAGGAATGAAAATCAAGGGTCTTTCTCATTTTATTTATTGTGAGGATGACAGCAGGGAGCTGGGAAAGCAGATGATTGGCCAGGAAGGGAGAAGGCCCAGCACCTCCGGGAAGGGCCGAGAGCAGCGAGGGGCTGAGGCGCCTCAGGAAGGGAGGCCAGGCCGTCTTCTGGCAGGTTTTATCTACTCAGGAAGGCGCAGGCTTCCAGAAGCGCTGTGGGACATAACCAAAGCAGGAGATTCAGAAACTTATCTTTTTTTAAACCAAGAGATCAATCAAGGACTGAAGTACTGAAACACAGACCTTCCCCTGTCTTCTCCCACCAACCCTCGGCCCGTGCTTGCTCCCCTTGCCCCCCCCCCCCCCGCCCCCGGGGCCTCCTCCTAACGGCAGCCACCACGGCTCTGGCCCTCACTAACCCCAGTGACTTCCTGCCTTGGCCCAAGTGACACAGGACCCACCCCCATTTGCCTCTAACTGAATCAACTGTCACACTCAAGTCACAAGACACAGATGGTCCTCAGATGGGATCAATCAACTCGCCCGTCTTCAGGCAAATCTGTCTGAGGTGGTGTTCACCTACTCGTGCACTCAGGCATTCACAAATACTCGCTGAGGCCCACTTTGTGTGAGGCACTGTGCTAAGTGCGGGGTCCAGCAGGGACACACGGGCCCTGACGTCACAAGAATAGCCCTGCAGCCTCTTTGTCAGAGCAGAGTCCTCGGACCACCTGATCACAATTCCCCGAGATGCTGGTTGGTAAAGAGCGGTGACAGTATTGACATTTGGGGCCAGGGAACTCTTTGTTGGCCAGGCTGTTCTCTGCTTTGTTTAGCAGCATCCGTGGCTTCTGCCCACAGACACCAGCTGCACCCCCTAAATTGTAAGAATCAAAAATACCTCCAAGCATCGTCCAATGTCCCCTGGTTCGGGGCGGGGGGGGACCTGCACCTAGCTGAGAAGGACTGATACAGAGCTTCTTGGCCCCACCCCATCCCTGGGCCCCCACCACCCCGAAGCCTCCAGTGTCTGATGAGGTACCAGAAACGGGGCTCTGGGTGACCCCCTGTGCAGGGGAGGCGGTGCACATTGCAATTTTAGAATCACCGCCTGGAGCCTT
The DNA here is from genome assembly GCF_004348235.1 of Phoca vitulina. Classification (NCBI taxonomy): domain Eukaryota; kingdom Metazoa; phylum Chordata; class Mammalia; order Carnivora; family Phocidae; genus Phoca; species Phoca vitulina. Next base: position 5,231,718 of record NW_022589716.1, read on the forward strand.
ACGACACTTTGCAATATCTTATAAATGTTTTTAAAGGAGCAAATTATTTGTCAATACATTTTCCTGGCTAAGATACTTTCTGAGAATTTGTATTCTCCACGGCTGGTATTCATGGTAACTGTCTAGAGACCAGAATTTGTATATATATATATACACACATGTATGTGTATGTACATGTGTATAAGCCTATGTACATATACCTACATACATATACACACTTCATTCTACTGGATAAAATGAATCACGGTTTCTAAAACCCACGACAGGCACTATCAGCATTATAAAAATTTAGCATATGACCACTGCCTTATTTTTCTCTGTCTTTCATCTCATCCGGGACGCTGTAACTTCCTGAGGCAGCGGGATAGTACATCGCCCTTTTTTATTCCCATCTTCATTCCTAGAATGCCTCCTGGCCCTGCAACCTCGCCACCCTCACGCATGCTGGCTCCTCCGGGGCGTTGCACTTACGGGAGCTTGAGCACTGTCGCAGATTGGCAACGGCCGTGACGTAGGCTGATCCCAAATATTCTTCGTACGTGTTTTTGCCCTGGAGTCTGGCCAGGCACTCCGTGTTGTCATTGAACAGAAGGTTTTTGGTTTCAGACAGGAACAAGCAAAACTCTCTCGGGCATTTAGCTCCGTTTCTTCCAAACTGATCCTGTAGTAACAGGGCAGACGGTAAGGGAGCGGCCGAGGGAAACAGGAGAACGTATGGATTGGGAGAGGCCAAGGACATCTCTTCCATCCAGGCTCAGCCCCGGGAAGCCCAGGGAATGAAAGGAGCTGAGTTCTAGAGGTTTTCCACCGCTTGGCTGAGCCTTCCCCTGCCCCATGTCCTCCTGCGGCCCGTGCCCCGGTGGGGGGCAGATCCACCGGGTGGTGCCTGGGCCCCTCACTACTCCTGATCTCACCTCCCGCCATCTTTCCCTCCTTGTCCATCTGTGGCCTCTTCCCGTAGAACCTCTGGGTGGCTAGATGACAGCTGAGGATTTCTGAGCTCTCCCCCAAAAGCTGATCACCTACAGCACTCTGAGAGGCCAGCTCCAGCAGACAGACGGTCTGCACTGGAAATCGTCTCTGCCATTGATCAGGTCATGGCCTTGGGCGGGTGGGTCACTTAGCCTCCTCTGCAGGGCGAGAGCAACACAGCTCCGTGATGGACCCCCTCTTGCCAGCATCAGTGAGTGTGCCACAGTGAGGTTACTGTGCCCATTATTGCCATTCTAGGGCCTTTAAAGCAACCTGGACACAAGGTGTTCTAATACAAAACTAGAAGCTCTAAAAGAGAATCACAGACTTTAAGGAAATGGCATGGGTCCCTTCAAACCACTTCCCACAGATAGCCTTCAATCTACAGAAGTTCCGGGTGTGTTGTGTCTAGAGACACATGTGGACGCCTCTGTGGTTCTCATCACTGAGACTCTGGGTAGCTCCTCGGCATGAAGCGAACACGATCAGCACCAGCGTCCAGCAGCGGGACAGGAGAGGGGGGCTCTGGACGGGCTGCTACCCCTTTGGCACTGTGACCGCCCCGCCTCGCAGCAGCCTGAGCACGTAGGAGAAGGCAGGAGGCCCTGGTCATCCACACCTGTTGGTCGAGCAGCACCTCCTTTAAGTGTGTTGCCTTATCTTCCCGAGATACCACAGCGTGGTTCGGAGCCATGGCCAGGTGGCATCTCTTAGCCTCCGTCACGGGCTTCCGGGTGCCATCGAGGCAGAGCAGCTCAAAGTCCTCCAGCTTCAAATCCTTAGCCCAGGCCTCAGGGTTCCCGCCTGGGGAGAGAAAGAAAGGCGGCATCAGTCAGGTGGGTCGGACGAGTCCACTGGCCTCTCTTGAAATGCACACATGCGGGTCGCGGGGATGCGAGGGAGAGGGAAGGAAGTTTTGTCCGCACAAGCTATACAAACTTCAAACACAGCAAACGTCGGTGCCGCTTCCATACAAGCAGACAGGATCCAGGAACATAAGGGAGCGAAGCCCTGACACATTCTACAACGTGGATGAGCCCTGAAAACGGGATGCTCAGTGAAAGAAGCCAGTCACAAAAGGCCACGTGATCCCATTTCTGTAAGACATCCAGAATAGGCAAATCTACAGAGACAGAGAGGAGACTGGGGGTTGGCAGCTCTGGAGGCGTGGGGAAAGGTGCCAGGGTACTTTATGGGGCGTTCTAGAGTGTTCTAGAATTGGACTGGGCTGGTGGGTGTGGTGCTCCGTGAATGTGCTAGAGACCACTGAATCCCACACTTGGAATGGGCAGATTTTTATAGCACGAATTATATCTCAAGAGAGCTATTAATTTTTTAAAAAGAATGCCCTCCACCTGTGCCCTATTTTCCAGTGAGTTCCAGAAAAAGAATATCTGGTTTATGTTCAAGAAGAAAGTGTTTTGTCCTTCCGTTCATATTCAAATGCTCTTAGTGTATAACCAGACAAAGGACAGGAACTTCTACAAGTTTATCGAATATGTTCCATTAATTAAAAAAGATAGTTGTGAAATCGCGAAGAAACTTACACTGAAATCTGACATCGCTCTAGGGGATCGAGAGTACACTTATCGTGATGAGCACTGAGTCATGCACAGAAGTGTTGAATCGCTATACTGTACACCTGAAACAACTATCACACTGTATGTTAATTATACTTCAATAAAAAAAAAAAACTGACATCAATCAATCCCTGGAGATCACTTAGATTAATGGTTCATAAATTCAAAATGGAATTGTATGCATGTCTGTGTGTGTGCAAACACAGGTTCAATGTTCAGGCCCCTGCTTCGCTCCTTCTGCCCCCTCTTCCCTCAAAAACAAAACAAAACAGAAACAAAAACACTTTATCCATTCTCTTGGCTTTGTCTATTTGATATTGAGATCACTCCAAATTTTTATGTCTGTCCTCAGTCCCTCTCCCAAGAGACATGGGGAGGATCAGAAGAAGGGAGGAGGGGCTGTGACTGCCGATATTTGAAGGACAGAGGCAGAAGGTCGAGGAGGTTCTTTCTCAGAGGCTGAAGTGGCTAGTCATCTGCTGGGGACCGTGGGGGCCAAGTGGGGGTTCAGGAGAAGGCTGCAGTTTGGAAGGTGGCCAGATGGCTTGGGGGGCTGAAGTTGGCAATTATTATTCATCTTCCATTATCTGTACCTGCCTGTGACTTTGTCCCCAAAGACTCCCAAGGAGTTTCCAAACGTAGGGCTCACACAGGTCCGAATGAAGGCCCTTACTTCCTTTTTTTTTTTTTTTTAAGATTTTATTTATTTATTTGACAGAGAGAGAGATAGCGAGAGCAGGAACACAAGCAGGGGGAGTGGGAGAGGGAGAAGCAGGCTTCCCGCCGAGCAGGGAGCCCGATGTGGGGACTCGATCCCAGGACCCTGGGATCATGACCTAAGCCGAAGGCAGACGCTTAACGACTGAGCCACCCAGGCGCCCCCTTACTTCCTTTTTTAAAACTATGGGACAGGGAGATGGTGTGCTTCTGAGGTTGACTAGACAAAGTCAGGGAGACATTTGCTATTGAGGATGGCTGGTGTGTGTGTGTGTGTGTGAGAGAGAGAGAGGGAATTTGGTTTCAAAATCAATGTGACACTCACAGACATACCATGTGGCATAACGAGGTAAAGAATTTTCGAAGTCACTTGATCCAAACCCTAGAACAGGTTATAACAGCTTCTCATTTGCAAACCTGAATACTGAGACGTGAAAGGGAAACACTTCGCTTACCATTCGTGTTCTGCAAGACAGTGACGTCTTTCACAAATGCGACGTCTCCAGCCCTCTCCGCCAGACACCTAAAATGTTCCAGAAAATAAACACATTGCCACAAAAGAGAAACTATTAGGGTTTTCATAAATATTTGTAATATAGATTCCAAAAACTGAAACACAGGAAGAAACAGGGAACAGATAAAGATAAATATTTCCAGGAACTTATGGTTTAAAATGGTAGCTTGAACACATGCGTTTGTGAACCTTCCCTGCTTCTACAATCCCAATAAAATGACGTTAGTGAGATTGCTGGGGTTTTTTACATTAGCAAGTTTTTTTAAGCCAGAAACCGTGAGCAAGAGGAGGGCAGGAGGGGAAGAGAGAAGGTAATACTGACAACATTTGGAAGGCGGAGAGCAAATCAATGAGCTGTAATTGACCCAACAGAGCAGAAACAGCTTGTAATGTATGCTGAAAGTGAGGGAAGCCCAGAAGAACTGAGGTGTGCTACAGAACTCCAGAAAAGCTCATCAGCTAGAAGCACCAAGCACCATGAAAGTGGCTGAGACAGGAGGACCGGATAGAGTGTGTATAGACATGGCTTACGTGCCCTCCTATTCCATACGGATGGGAGGTGGCTCCCCACCTCCCCCAAGCAGAGCACTGAAGGTTTGTTCGTGAGAGATTGAACCTGAACAACATTAAAGACAGAGAGCCAAGCACAGTGGAGAGCAGAGGTCCAAGACTGACATCGGAGAGTGGTTTGAGTATCTATATTCTGGAAGGTTAAATCATAACCTCTTTCCCCCACTCAGCCTCCCTCGAAGCATACGAGATGATTCTTTCTCTGGAAAAGCTGATCAATCCAAGAAAAATTCCTGTAGATTCTGACATGGGGAAACTCCACGGTGAAATGACACAAACCAATTGCCCCAAAGGTGAGACCCATAACCAAGCCAAGACGTGGCACCCGATGCAAAACTCACAGCGCTAGTGTTTCATTCTTAAATATGGACATGGTCAGAAACCACTGAGGAAATACTGGAAAAAATGTAGACTGAAAAAATGTAGCTAAGGGGCGCCTGGGTGGCTCAGTTGTTATGCGTCTGCTTTTGGCTCAGGTCATGATCCCAGGGTCCTGGGATCAAGCCCCGCATTGGGCTCCCTGCTCAGCGGGAAGCCTGCTTCTCCCTCTCCCACTCCCCCTGCTTGTGTTCCCTCTCCCACTATCTCTCTCTGTCAAATAAATAAATAAAATCTTTAAAAAAAATGTTTAAAAAAATGTAGCTATTATACTCAGAAAATACAGAGACAGTACAGGAGAGAGAATAAAACTTTTTTTTTTACTATAATGAGTATCATTAAAGAGATGAAAGAAAGTGTAGCATTCATAAAACAAGAACAAGAAGCTCTAAAAAAGGAGCAGTCAGAACACAAACTGTTCTTAGAAAATAAAAGATCATCATAAAAATTCTCAAAAATGATATATTGATTAAAAGGTTAAGCTGAAGAAGTATCCCAGAAACCGGAAGATAAAGAAAAGCAAATTATAAAAAATAAATAAGAAGAAAATGAAATGATAACCCAGGAGTCAATAATTTAAGAATTAAGGTTTAAAGAGAAATCAGAGAAAACAGAGTAGAAATTATCAAAGAAATAATGAATTAAAATTTCCCAGAATGGAACAACTTGAGCTTCCAGATGAAACAGGCCCACCAAGTGCCCAATCCAAAGGATTAAAAGGGACTCACATAAAGAAATATCAGTGTGAAGTTCAGAACATTGGAGACTTTTTTTTAAATTATTTTTTAAAAACTCAGAAACTTCTTAAGAAACTTGTTTTTTAAGCATTTTACTTTTGATAAATCTCCAAATGAATTTTTCCTAAAAAGTATTTTTCATTCATTGTTAAATCTCTGTAAATTTAGAGAGAAATACACATTTAAGAGAGAAGTATAGGTGTCTGATTTCTTTACTCTTCACAAAATATTCTTTGTGTCAACCTGTGCATCTAAGATACTTCCTAACCCTCCTAAAGCTCATTCTCTCAGAACAAGGAAATTACAAATAAATTGAAAACTCAAAAATCAATTTTTTTTCAAAAAGGAAGAGTCATATACAAAGAATCAGGAATCCAAAATGGTATCAGATTTCTCAACAAAAATTCTAGATTTAGAAGACAATGGATTGATGCTTTAAAATTTTTGAACTTGCTGTAGTTTCTGTCTTTTTGTTACATTCTAGATAACTTTTTCACATATCTTCCTTAATTCTCTTTTTAGCTATGCCTAAGCTGTTAAACTGGTCAACTGTGTAGCTAATTTCAATTGCTATATTTTTTCCTTTCCAGAAGTTCAAGTTATTCTTTTATAAAAAAAAAAAAAAATACTACCTTGTTTTTTCTGATGGATGTTGCTTCTAGTAACTTTCCCCCTGTGTTTTTAGTTAATATTATTATAGTTACTTTTGACTGTGTACTGCTCATTGTTATCGAGACAGGATTTTTGAGCAATCGTTGAAGCCTAACCTGAAGGTGCTGTCTTTCAGGCAGGTTTCTAGAGGGGACCACTTTTAAAAATATTTATGAGTTGAGAATTTCTGGACCATTCTAGGGGATATAAGTTTGAGCTGCAAATCCATGCAGGAGATGGCTCATGCTTTCTGTTTCTCAGGGATGGTGTGCATTCTCCTCCCTGTTTTCTTCAGCATCCAGCAACTTGATGCCCTCAGGAGTAGGTGTGGAAATTACTTCTGATTCACTCCTACCTTAAAGGTGTATGTAACCTCTGTGTTCAAGTTTGTCACGACCGGTAAATGTCCTCAGGACAAAGTGAACACTTAGCTCTCTGAATTCTTATTCTCCCTTAATAATCTTACTACTTTGTCATTTATTCGGGGGGGGGGGGAGGGGGCGGTTGGCGGCTACAGGAAAGAGAAGTCTTGCCCATAAAATTGAATTGTAGAAAGGACGTAAGAGACCACCAAACACGACCCATTTGATTTTGAGGAGGAGGACACTGAGGTCCACTGAGGCTAACTTTGGCCCCAAGCCCTGGGGAGTAGCCCAGCAGAGCTGAGGTCATGCAGCCCCGTGGGAGAAGCCCTGTGGCAGCCTCCGGGGAGGAATGGAGGAACCCTCAGGGGTTCAGCCTCTTAGTGGACCCCCAGGCTGCCCCCTGGCTCTGCTGTGACAGGTCGTATCTGTCTCCTTAGAAATGCACTGCCAAGATTCTGGAGGATGAGGGACGAAGGACGGGGCCCTACCCTGGGCAGGCTCAGCCGCAGAACTCACCTGAAAGCCCCAGTGTAGCCAAAGTATCTCTCACTGTTGTTGGGCACGCACTTGTTCTCACCCTTCTCATCGCCAATGCACAGTGCACAGAGATTGGACTTCGGGTCAGACCCAGGGGCACAGCTCTGGCTAAAGAATTCATCTGCGGTGAAGGAACACGGGAGTCAGCGCTTCCTACCTGAGTCGAGACAAGAGGCCTCTCTACCCAGCAGACCATGCAACCTGGGTTGGGTTCATTCTGTGGCCCGGGATGGACAGCACACACTCGCTGCCACACACAGCCACGTGCTACCACCCACCGCGGGCCCAGCAGAAATCAGAAGAGCTTCACGCCAGAGGCACCGACAGGAAGTCTGCCCAGGGACTGACCAGAGGGTCCCACTGTGACAGCCTCGGGCTGGAAACTCAACCGATGAATTTGGCGGCAACTCGCGGCAGAACCTGCAGGCCGCCCTCCAGGATCTGATGTCCACTTTCTTCAGAAATAGAAACCCTGCTTTTTACCTGGGTGCCTGGTCCCTTAGAATAAAGACCGGCCTGACCAGATGCCCTGTGGCTGGTACAGAACTCACCAGTGAGTTCCTTAGAAACACCCTTCGAAGACAGTTGGCACAGGCCCTTCTCCCCTTCTCCTTCCTTCTGCACACGGCATGCAGAAGCGGGCACTCAGCCTCCAGTTGTGACATGGGCCATGAAGCAACCTTGAGCGTGGCAGCCATGCAGGTCGCAGCCAGATGTCTGAAACCCGGGTCTCTGACACCATGTTGCTGTCACAGTAGCTCTGGACAATCTAACCTCTGGGTTTCACTTACATGGGGAAGAAACCTCTGCTTGGTTAAAGTCTCTGCTACTTGGAGTTTTCTCTCCTGGCCACTGAACTTAATCTGAACTAACTCACCGTGTGATTTGACCCACGTTCAGGAGTTAACGTGGACTTATATGGGTGAAGGAGAGAGGACACGGTGGGGACAAGAAAGTCCTGTCTCGATGAGCAGCTGGCACCCATTACCAGACTCGTGCGGCGCCAGCCCCTGGAAGAGCCACACCGTGTGGCAACCTCCGGAGAGGCCCAGGGAGCACCAGCTAAGGTCCCCCCAGCTCGGAGGCAGCCACGGGGCTTGGAAAGGGCGACAAAGGTGAGTGCAGAGCCCCACGGAAGTCTGTCCGAGCCAGGCTCCCAAATCCACTCAAAATGCAGCAGCGCCCCCCTCAGGGAGACGCCTGCACGAGAGGCGAGCCCCACACTTCCACATCAGCAGGCCCGCACAGGTGGGGCACGGCTTACACATGGGGTGGGAGCATGGCACATGGCAGGGAGAGAAGGCCCCAGAAGCAGGCGGAGCCAGAACCCTTGAGCTCTTATTTGGTTTCCTGGCGGTGTGGAGGAAGAAGTCTCCCTCCTGAGGCAGGCAGGTGCCTTTCCCCAAATTAGGAAGCCAGTGCCTACGAGAAATTTGGATCCAGCGCGCCAAGAGATAAAAAAAAAAAAAAAAAAAAAAAAAACATCTGTACTTCTCAGAACCTGCATCTATTCTTAGGGTGCAGAGAAGCAGACTGATCCTCCAGTTTTTTATCTTGGGGGGGTGGCTGGGGCAGGGGAAGTGTGGGGTAGAGACCCACTCGATGCTGCTCTGTCTGCAGGGGGAAGCCACACGGACAAAGTGCTCACCCCAAAAGAGGCCTGCAGGCCACAGTCGGCCTGCCCCTCCCCGCCCCCACCCTTCCCTGAGGTCCCACAGCTCAGAGCCCCCACCCACCCACGACTCCCTCAGGACGCCTTACCGAACTTGCAGGAGCCTGTCTGGTTGAAGAGCAGGCCCATGGGGATGTTCCAGCCTGCAGTCCTGCCCACGGCTGTGTGGCAGGACTTCCTGCCTCGCAGAGATTTCCAGGTGAGACCGGCATCTGATCTCCTGACAACGGCCACAGCAAGGTACCCTTGAACCACAGAAGAGACGAGAGGGGGCTGGCATCGACTTGAGCGTAGCTGTCTGCAGCCTGAGCCAAAGCAAGTCGAGGAGCGCCCCCAGGTGGTGATGCTCCCGGATACCTAGCCATTGTCAGAAGCTTAAGCGGCTGCTCTACGTGAAGGTGAGACTGATCTAGGCTATGAAATGAAGAAGTAGGACAAGCTGAGCCTTTAAGTGATTGCCAGGAACCGTCCCTGACCAGCCACACATCATCCCTGAGTTATACACCGCCGTGATATGGGAGCCGCTGGGCGAGTACAGAGCTCTTCTGAATCGGGGACAAGCATGGGCTCTGGCGGGAGGGCGGGGGTGATGCTCAGAGCACGGGATGTAGCGCAAGAGACCTGGTTCAACTCTGAAAGTTCTCTGCCAAGTGTGAAGGTCAGTAGAAGATTCATTACAATTACTCATCTATGAATTCTCTGCATCTCCAAAAGAACTTAAGGCTTCTCCCGCTGCATCTCTGTGAGTTTTTTTAGAGTTCCTGCCACCTCCTCGGGCAACGAGGATGACTTGCCCTCGACCCTAAAATGAGCAGGTTCCAACTCACCTTCCACCGGTCTATCCACACAACCTGCTTTATTAGGGTTCTGTGATTCTGAAAGGACAAAAACAAGCAAAATGTCATTAAGCACTGAGCTTTGTTGAGAAGTTGCAAACTTTTAAATCTCAGCGATGCAGGATCAAATCCGAAGAGACTGTGCAGTGGTCCAGGGACCAGAAAGGCATCTGTGTGTTCATGGATGCTCACGGCAGCTCGTTCACAGCGGCCCCTGGCTGGACACCACCCAAATGCCTCTCCACCATAGGAGGGACAAATAACTGTGGTCGAGTCACACCACAGAACACCGTACAGCCACGAGATTCAATATTCTTTGGATGAATAGCACAAACGTTAACACCGTAACACAATGGAGAGACGTACAAAGCACACGCCTCGCATGTAAGGTTTAAAAACAGGCAGAACTCTTCTGTGCCATCTGAGGTCAGGGGTCATTACCCTGGCTGGAGTAAGGGGGCTGGTGGCAGGAGGGCACCCGGGGCCACGTGGAACTTGCTGTGTCTCAATCTGGGCACTCACACAAGGGGATGTATCAGTTCGTGAAATATCACTGAGTTGCACACCTATGGGCACTTTTCTGTATGTATATTATACTTTATTCAAATATTTTTTTAAAGATTTTATTTATTTATTTGAGAGGGAGAGAGCAGGAGTGGGGGCCTGGGCAGAGGGAGAAGGAGAAGCAAACTCCCTGCTGAGCAGGGAGCCCAATGCGGGGCTCGATCTCAGGACCCTGGGATCATGACCTGAGCCGAAGGCAGACGCTTAACCGACTCAGCCACCCAGGTGCCCCAATGCCTTTTTTTTAAATGAAGAGGAGGAAACCAATCTATGCTCTGTTGCTCCTCAACACAGCAAGCTGTGTGGGTAAAAGCCCCTTTCCTTTATTCTTTCCCCCGATTCTCCTGTTTGACTGCATCCATCCATCCATCCATCTCCCACGGCCCAGCGGAACAGACCAGAGAGGACACTCCCCTGACTCACTTTGGTTCTCTGCCAGGACAGGCACCAAACCGCACTTGCCCGCAACATAGATAAGGCCTCCATCCAGGCTCAGGGCATCAGCTTTTCCTTTCTGTAAAACCAAAGCAAATCGTCAGCACCATGCAGTGAGGCTGTCTCCCGTCCCGCCTGTCTTTACGGTCTCTAAGAGCGTGGCTTCATGTCAGAGAATGTCAGGTGTTCCCATAAAGCAGCAGAAAGAGACCGGGTTTGTTTGAATGGAACATCCAAGGAAAGACTACGTGCACTATGGATTCTCTACCAGCCTCACACGCCTTTCATGCTGTCACTTCCAATGCAGAGACCACGCACAGGCAACACTGACCCTCTGTCCTCCAAGCACTCTTGGGACGCCCTCCTGGACCAGCCTCTCTCACTGAGGAGACGCATGGGCTGCATCCCGTGGGCACTAAACTCAAAGTGCTACACAGAAGTTGTTCAACGTGGGGCGCCTGGGTGGCTCAGTCTGTTAAGCGTCTGCCTTCGGCTCAGGTCATGATCCCAGGGTCTTGGGATCGAGCCCCATGTGGGGCTCCCTGCTCAGCAGGAAGTCTGCTTCTCCCTCTCCCTCTGCCCCTCCCCCTGCTTGTGCGCTCTCTCTCAAATAAATAAAATCTTTAAAAATTAAAAAAAAAAGTTGTTCAACAAATGAGCAGGAATGACTGATCCGCCTCACCCTGGGAATGAACAAGCCTGCTCCCCAACATCGGAACATAGATTCATCAAGACTGCAAACTCCCTCTTCAGGTCAGTAATAATTCTTTTGACAGCTCTACTAAAAATATCTGGAGACGTGGCTGAAGATTTCTATTCAGGGATGCAGCACCACGGGGTTATAGGTAATAACGAAATAAGGGGACAAAGCAGACTAGGATCACGACTAAACCGAGCCACAGACACAGGAAAGATACCCTAACCTCATTTTTAAGTGTTTTCAGAGAATACATCTTCACGTGGGAAAATGGCCACGACATACCGTCAAGTGACAAGGACTCAAAGCCTGCGGAGCTGGTGCCATCCAGGATGGTTGCGGGCCTATGCACTCACGCACCAAGAAATCCGGGGCTGGGGAACTATCATCCCCCCCGCCCCCCGAACGGCGGTGTAGCTCTGCTAGTTGTGTTCGCCCTGCTACCTGTCGATGCCTCCCTGGCCCCCTGCAGTAATCGCGCCCCTACCTGGACCAGCGCGATGCAGTCCTCGCCGCTGGGCGCCGACTCGCAGCTCACTTTCCCGCCGCTCGCGTGTCTCCACTGCTCACACTTGCGCAGCTCGTCCGTGCCCACCGCGCACCAGGCCACCCGCGCGCGCCGCTCCGCCGCGTCCGAAGCCTCTGCGCACAGGGACGCGGCCGTCGTGGGGCCCAGAGCCCGGCGGGGACACCCCGGCGCCCGCCCGCCACCCGCCGGCCCAGGGAAGCAAGCGCCCGGGCACCTGCGGCCCTCCCCCTCCAGCCTCAGACGCGCAACCCCTTCTCCAGGCGCGCGCAACCCCGGCTTCTCATTCCCCTTCCTTTGGAGACTTCCTCGGCTTCTAATCCACCCTTCGAGCCTTAGTGCAATGACTTGCCTAATATCTCGGTCCCACGGGATAAAAGCTCCAGGACACAGAGACAGTGGCAGTCCCAGGAGCTGGCCTAGGGGGCGTTGAGCCCAGCCCTGAACTCCCCTAGGGCAGTCACCACCATTAACTACAGTGAGGTGTCCTGGAAACACCCCCATCCCTCCACCTCCCCACTGCACCCAGGAGAGGAGGAGCCATGGCTGAGCTGGCCCACTGTGGTAGCCGCCAGGTGCAGGGCCCCAGGCCAGACGTGGTGTCCACCAGGCCTTGGGGTTCATCCCTGGAGGCACCCTGGCTCTCTTGGTTCCTGTGCATATATCTTACTTCATAGGAGGCACGTTGATTGTTCTGTCAGGGCTGGGGAGCCTGATGTAGATAGACAAGGACATAGAACAGCATTGGGCGCCTGTCACAGGAGTTTGGACATATTAAAATGCCCTGGCTTGGTTGATGGAACACTGGCATCTGCCTCCAGTGGAGAAGTGACCACTCCAGAGCAGGGTCCTTCCTGGAAGGCCTCCCCCGTGGCTTGCTGCCCCTGCACCAGCCTGCCCCTAGGGCCTGCCCGGGCCTCACTCACTTTCCTTCAGCCCCTGCAGGGCATTGATGTAGTTGAAGCCAAGGTACAGCTCAGAATCTATATTCGAGGGGATCCTCGAAAACCCAAGGGCGGAGTCTCTGAACAGCAGATCCTTCTCCCCTTCAGGGGAGCCGAAGAGCTGGAATGAAGATGACTTGTCTTTTCCAAACTTTTCCTAATTCGGGAAAAATTCGAATTACAGTCTCAGTGGTAAATAGAGAGGAAAGAAAAAACACAATGTTGAAAAACAATTATCTGGAGCTGGGGGATGATTCTGAGAGCGGGAGCCTTAGTTCACTTCCTCCTGTGCAGGGAGCCAGGCGCCATCCCTGTGACAGGAGCTCAGCTGTGGCTTATTCCTTAGAAAGCTGCTAGGGTCCAAGCACCTTAGGGTCCTGAGAATACGACCTCATCCTCCCTCTGCTTCTGCTCCAGCTCACGAGACACCGTTCATCAGTAATGCTGGGGAGATCTTTATTGTTTCTGCTGTCCAGAGCACAGCCGAGTTAGGAAGTTCACTGAATTTCTTAACTTTTGTGCAGAGAGGCTGCAGAGCGACTTCTGGAGCAGCAGGAGATTAGGGAAGGAAGGAATCTCCCCACACCGAATCCAAGCAGGTGGGGAGGGTGTCGGGGGATGGGGGGGAGGGGGGATGGATACCTGTGCCTTCTGGAGAAGCTCCCAGATCAAGTCCTCCTTGCCATTCACGCTCCGGGCCACAACAGCATGTGAAGGGATCCGGGCCAGGTGACAGTTCTTGAAAGCGTCCACGGGCTTCCGAGCGTTGTTTAAGCAGAGCAACTCATACTTGTCCTGGTCAGCCTTGTTGGGCAGGTTCTCTGGAGGAAGGGTGGAAGTGAAGGGGAGCCCAGATGCGCCCACTGGAGGCATTAACCATGAGCTACCGTTGCCCTCTTACCAAAACCTCTACTCTCCCTGACGCACTCTGCAAAACTGGGGGGTCAGAAAGGTAGTGGATTGCTCCAGAACATTCAAAAAAGAAAGATAGTGCCCAGAAAGCCTTGGGGGCTAAGCCCAGTGTTCCTCTGAGTCAGACAGGCTGCTCTGGGATTATTAGGACTGCAGCCAGGCCAGCCAAGGAGGGGGGGCCAGCCCCCATCTGTTTCCATGTGGCAGAGGCAACCCCAGGTAGCCAGCCAGGGGGCGATGCCTCACCCACCTCTCTAGAAAGAATAAAAACTACAAACACTTTTAAGGCAGGAAATACAGTTGAATCGCTTCCCAACATTGGGTGTTATCAAAAGAAAGGGAAAGAAGACTGTTTTTATGAGCGAGGTCAGCCCGATTTGGAACTGCTAATGTATCTCGTACATAAATTGCTTCAGGATACATAAAGTGACAGGAACCTGCCCAACTCATCTTACGAGATTAGTACAACCTTGATCTCAAAATCAAAGAGAGAAGTACAGAAGAGAATTACAGGCCTTTTGTACTTACGAACATAAAATGCATCAATCTCAAATATACATTAGCTAACTCAGTCTGACAGAGTATTTTAAAAACTAATAGATCAGGATTAAGTTTTGTCAATTTATTCCATTAACGAAAGAATGGCCAGTCATCAAAAAAGCTGAAGCAATGCACGTCCTTAATGGAGTAAAGGAGGAGAACCATGAGATCATCTTAATAGTAATAGATGCAGAAAAAGCATGTGTATGTTCAACATCTACTTGTGTTTGTTTGTTTGTTTTTTAGTTTCAGAAAACTAGTAATATGGAGAACTTGGTAAAGTTCTTGACCTTGACAAATGCCATTTATCACAATGGCTACAGCAAAATCATACTAACAGAAGAAAATGTAAGCATGCACTTCAAATCTGGTGGACTCATTCCGTGGAGCATTCCTCAACTGTTAGAACCACTGAACTAGACATACACACAACATAGATAAATCTCTAAAACAAAATGCTGGGGGGGAAATCTGGGTAGTAGCATGGTTTCTAATGTTGAAACGTCTGTGGTCTTAGAACCCAAAAACACAAGGGGCGCTCTACATTTTGCAAGACCATATACGTCTCGAAGGACCCGTGTCAAGTACCGTGGCAGGGCTGTCTATGAGGAAAAGAAAGGCAGTGGGTATGGTGGGTTTAAGGAAAAATGATTGTTTAAAATAGGAAATAACAGGACATAAGAGGCATGCCCTGAAGGGAACCTTGACAATAGTGTGCCAAGAGGTGAGGAGTTCGATTAGCTCAATACTCAAAATTATGAGAGAATAAAATAAAAGGAGGAGTGCCCGTGGCTGTCCTCCTGCCTCTTACCAAATACTGTACTGTCCCTGACAAATGCCACATCTCCAGCCCCTTCTTGCAGGCACCTGTGGAATGAGAAAGCACCAGAAGGGTCAGCACGGAGCGGCCCTCCCCAACTTCTTCCTCGTGCATCCCAGGAGAACAGGGTCCTAGGGCTTGTCTCCTGTGGGTGTCCGGCCCACGGAGGTCAGGGCTCTGAGGCTTTGGAGCACCCCATCTGGGGAGGGGTCAGGAGCCACCCCCAGGTAGATGGTGAGGAAGAATGGCTCAGGTGCTGGCCAGAGACAGCCCCCCCCCCCACCGCACCTCCTCCTGTGTTAGAGGCTGAAAGGGCAAAATGGGTCTTTCTATATAAAAGGGTTTGAAGCCTCTACACCAGAGAGTAAAATCTGAGTATCCTCGACCATGTGGTTCTCCCTCCCAGGACTGAGTGGTGGCCGGCAGACAGGCAGGCCAAACTGCCTGAGCGCAGGAGGCAGATGGGGGAAGAGAAGCAGCCTCAACCTCAGCCTCAGCACGGGGGCAGAGGGTGCTGGGGGCAGTCGGGCAGAGCTCGCTGTCTCCCAGCCAGGGTAGAGGCCCGTGCGGAGAAGACCACATCAGCCCGGACACTCCAGCCGTCCCGCCGGGAGCGTGGGACTGGTCATCTCATGACAAGACCCCTGCAGTTCCTCTGTGGTTAGGGAGAGGGCGGAAGTCCGCAGGGGAACCCAGGACATCAGAGGGCAAAGCCAGACTCAGGGTTCTCCAGGGAGAAGGAATGACCACTGCCGGGGGCAGGGGGAGGGATGGCTCACTGGGGTGTAGAGGTGAGGGGCACCTGGGGGGGCCCAGGGGTGGGGGCTGGAGGGGCACGTGCTCCGGGCAAAGTCAGTTCGCTCTTTGGACTCAGTACTTCTGTCTACACGGCAGTGGGAGAACCGGACCTGCTCTGTGGGCCGGGCCGGCGGGTTGAGCTGTATTTGGGGCCAGAGAAAAGGCCTCCGTGGAAGAAGAGGGCCTTCTCACTCACTTGAAGGCACCAGAGTGGCCGAAGTATGGTTCCTGGGTGGAGCAGGCACACTTCTTGCCCTCCGTCCCCGCACACAGGCGGCATAGTTGGGGGTACCGTCCCTCATCCGCGCAGGGCACGCAGCTGGCAGAGAAGAATTTGGCCGCAGCTGTTGGACACAGAGAAGTAGACCACACAGTGTGAGCCAGCCCGGCCACAGCTCATCACACCTCCCAGCGTCACTCCTGCGGGCAGAGAGCCACCTCCCCCACCCCCGCTGGACAGCCTCCCTCGTGAGGCTGGGAGCACAGAGATGCACTTGGCCCACGGCAGACTCGGCTGCCACCTCCCAAGGGCCGCCTTGGGCTCATCGCACATGTTTACCAAGTGGCCTGGAGACCCGTGACAGAGATGGCCCACCATCCCCCAGCCACCTCACCTTCCTCAAGGGGCTCGGGTGGCCCTTTCCAGTTTAAGAACGGACGAAGGGTACCCATGGGGATGTTCCATCCAGCCGGCATGCCAAGGCCTGTGTGGCAGGACCTCACGCCTTGCAGTTGGTTTAGCTGGAAGTTGGTGCCCTTCTTGGCTATGGCCACAGCATAATAGTGGATTCGTTGCTCTGCAAAGGGACAGAGAGAATTGAAAGCTCTTAGCCTGAGAATTTAAAGGCTTAGAGGGAGAAAAACAGCCCACCTTGACCTTGCCCGAGTGGAAAGGGGAGCCGTGTTGCTGCCTTTTCCTCTGGCCTGCTCTGTTTCCCCTGGGAGCACACGCATGTCCTCCCCCAGTGGGTGGGCATCTGGCCTGAAGAGCCCAGGGACTCCATCCCCTGCAAGGGGGGCGCTATCTGAGACCCCACCTCTACAGCTCAGCCCCTCTGACTGCACAGAGCCCAGGGCCAAGGCCAGGGCCACCCCAGTTTCTGGGTCTCCAGGGAGAACTCACTTTCTTGGGTCCCATACACCTCAGCCACTATGGGTCGCAGTTTGTTGGGACCCTGGCCTGCCTCAAACACCAAATCACCGTCCAGGGTCACAGCATCTGCCTTGTTTGCCTGAAAGCAAAGACACCAACCAAGCTTCAGGAGACAGCCCGCCCTAACCCAGGCCATTTGATTCCAGGAGGTCACAAGTCTCCGTGGCTGGAAGGATCTTCAGAAGCGTTGCCTTTCGGTCATGTTCACTCATGTCCTGTGAGAGGTGTCCTCCTCTGGGGCCAAGGGTCCCTCCTCTGGGGCCCTGCGTCAGCTCAACTGCTTTAACTCCTGGGGTTGCTATGTTGGCTCTTTTGTGTGAGCCCCCCTGCCTGTATTGGTCGTTCATTTCAGCCATTTCTATCTAAAGTTGTTTATTCTAGATGCTTCCTCCCATTCTTTTGCTCTATGTTTATTTCTTTTAAGTTCTTTTTTATCGAACAGAAAATAGAACTATTACGCTATCTTAAGATTATCATAGTAAACCATGTGCATCCTCTTTGGCATATTACTTCTCATATACTTATATATTTCTTATATTTGCAATCTGATAGAGATAATATTTGGTGGACTGCTTTACTCATCTAAAACAGCATGACATTTTCTTACTTCTGCAGCCTTTATTGATTTGATTGACCTCATAAAATTTTATGATAGCGTGGTTGTTCCATAGTTTATCAAATGATTCCTTAAATGTTCAGCACTTTCTGTTTTTGCTGTGATATCTATGCTTTCATGGATCGTTTTGTCCTCATAAATTTTTTTTTTCCTTCTGATGACCTGGTGCCTTGGATAGGCATCTGAGGGTGGGATCACAGACAGGGAGCATGTTTATCTTCATGGCCCTGGCCACTGTTGTTATTCTGCCTTCCAGAAGATCTGTAATGTCAATTTAGAATGCCACCAATCACGAAGATCAGTTTCACTATAAAATCACCAGCAGGACTGGCTTTCATTTTATTGCTATTACTTTAGAAAATGCAAGTGCTAACAAATTGCTTAAGTGTGTATTCCTCTGGTTACTAAGGGAAACATTTCCTATTTTTAGTAATTATGCATGCCCTCTTACTAATGCTCGGTTCATATCATTTTTCATATATGACCCTACATTTCTTACCAGGTTGAATTAGTTCTTTAGAGCATACAGTAAATAGCAAACCCTTGTCAGAGCTGGTACATATTCATTCTGGTGCTTTCTAAATTTTTTGGTTAAATGTTTTTAATGGCTATAAATTAAATTTGTTATGTTTTTCAATCTGTCAGTTTACTTCATGATTTAGTTCATTGCTTAAAAGCTACGAGAGTTCTTGTTCTCTAAAGTTCTGAGAATTAAACTGTCCCTTGGTTCTTCAATAATAAATGTTTTATTTCCAACCATGTCATTTGATGTGTGGTATGTAGAACTGATTTCGAAGGGGGCTTTTATTAAAAAGGCAGATTTTGCGACCTCATCACAGGTACTCGGTTGAATAGGTTAGAATAGGGTCTAAGAATCTGCATTTTAAACCAGCAGGGTATGCTGGTGCTCTTTTTCCCCCATGCCACAGTCATAAAATAATAGCCTACAACACTGTTCAAACTAGATTTTTCCCCTACATACTGTTTCGATAACTCTAGATATTATTAGAAACTTTGACACAAATTACCCACTCTGTGCTAGAGTCAAGTACCCACAACAATGGCACAGGGCAGGGACACAGAACATATATGTTGAGTGAATGAGTAAAAATTATTTCAGTAGATCTTATATCTCAAAAAACAAAAGGAATCTGAAATCATCCGGAAGTCATGATTCCCTTTTCTCTCCCTCTGGAAACGTCTTGCACGAATGTCTGTCCAATGCCCGGTGCCCTGGCCAGCCCTTCCCCAGCAATGTGATGTGGTAACTACAGACCAGCTGAGCTTACTTTGCTCAGGTTTGGCAGTAATGATCTTCTGGAGGTTTTACCTTTCAGAGGGACCGTGACTTTTGCCAGTGTTACATATTCATCCAATGTGACTGCTTCTGTGTTTGCAACAGCTGTTATTAACAATCTGAGTTGCAACCCCAGATTCCCCACACTTGGTCTCTCCACTTTGAAATGTTAATATCTGCTTTCAAAATAACCTTGTGTCCTATGAGGAAGGAACACTCCCAACTTACAGGTACCCGGAGAGAAAAGCAGAGGAAGTAGGGGAAAACACATTTCCTATTTCACTCCATTTCATTCCCTCCATTCAGTTTGGTCCCACCCAACACATGGCACTGACTTACCTTGATGGCCTGGATACATTGTTGGCGGGAGGTTCTCTTTGTGCAGGAGACAGTGGGGCCACCCACGTTTTTCATATTCTGTTGGAATTTGAAGCATTTTGCCCACTCTGCTTTTGATATGGTGCACCACCGAACATTTTTCGTAGGGGTGGCCAGACACAGCCCTGGGAGAGAGAAACCAAGGAGTCAGGGCTCAAGCACTGCCCATGGGAGACACCGCCTCACCCTTTGACAGGGTTTTCCAGACTCCTCCATCTCTCTGCTCCTCCCCTTTCCTCTCCATTCAGTGCCAAAATCAGGCCACTCTCCTCGAGTGGAGGTGTCCTGATGGTCTAATGAGCATTCTCTGCTGGCTGGAGGGCTGTGATTCTCAATAAATGAAAGGAGATAGTCAGAGCCTCTGGATTATTTTCCTTCCTGTAACTGACACATTTCCTACCTCTAAAAAATGACAATGACCTTTTGCCTCAGTTTGTGAGGTCTTCCATCTGCTCTGCCCCCCTTGAAGCTGAGAGATGGGCAGGAAAGGGATTACTGTTCCTGTTTTGTTAATGTGGAAACTGGCTCTTGAGGAGGCTGAGTGATTGGCTGCTCAGCAGTGGCAAAATCCAGCCTAGAATCCAGGTCTCTCTAGACTGTTGCATCGACAAGAAACTCCCCAGATGATGCCAAGGCAACTAAAACACACCTGACTCCTTGTCAGTAGCTACAGGAAGTGGTGTACCAAATGGGTCAGCATGCCTGAGTTACCACCATTCACCTCTGTATCAGAAAGACTGGTTCTCCTGCTGAGACTGCCTTGTTGGTGGAATCCATGCAATTAGGAAGGAGGCTGGACCAGATTTGCTCACAGCCCTTAAAAACCATGTCACTGAAAAACTTATAGTGAACATTATATTAAAATGGTGAAAGACTGAATGCTTTTCCCCTAAGATCAGGTATCCACTCTCAGTTTTTCTATTCAACATAATACTTGAGATCCTAGCCATAGTAATAAGGCAAGAAAAAGCAATAGAAGACACCCATACTGGAAAGGAAGGAGTGAAACTCTCTTTGTTTGCAGATTACATGAACCTCTATGTAGAAAATCCTAAGGAGTGCGCAAAATGCTATTAGAACTAATACACAAGTATAACAAGGTCACAGGATACAAGATCAATACACAAAGAGCAATTATATTTTTGCATCTAAGCACTGGATGATCCAAAAATGAAATTAAGAATATAATTCTATTCAAATAACATCAAAAATAATTAAATACTTAGGAAAATATTTAACAAAACAGATGTAAGATTTGTACACTGAAAATTATAAAACTTTGCTGAGGGAAATTAAAGAAGATCTAAAAAATGGAGAAACATTTGTGTTCATGCTTTATAAAACTCAATATTGTTAAGATGGTAATTCTCCCTAAATTGATATAGAGAATCAACACAAATACTCTCAAAATTCTGGCAGGCCAGGTTTTTTTTTGTTTTTTGGGGTGGGGGGGCGTAGGAATTGACAAACAGATTCTAAAATTTATATAGGATAAATAAGTAAATTGATATAAAATAGCCAGAGCAATTTTATGTAATTTATATTTACAATTTATTTTTATATAATTTATTTTATATAATTTATATTCAATAGTCAAAACAATTTTGAAAAAGAAAAAACCTATTGCAATTTTACTTCCTAGTTTCAAAACATACTATAAAGCTACAGTTATCAAAACAGTGATTAGCATAAAGACAGACATATAGATCAATGAAACAGAATTGAGTCCAGAAGTAAATCCTTATATTTACATTCAATTGATTTTTTACAACACTAAGGCAATTCATTGGCAGAAGGATAGTTTATTAACAAATGGTGCTAGCACACAGATATCCACATATAAAAAGATTAACTTAGAGCCCTACCTCACACCACACACAGAAATGAACTTGAAGTGGATCATAGAATTTAGCGTAAGAAATAAAACAATTAAACTTTTAAAAGGAAGAACAAGGGAAAAACTATGCAACCTTGGGTTAGGCAAAGTTTAATTAGCTATGACACCAAAAGCACAGTCCATAAATGAAAAAAAAACCATTAATAAATTGGGCTTATCAAAATTTAAAACTTTTATTTTTCAAAAGACAGTTAAGAAAATGCAAACACGGGGCACCTGGGTGGCTCAGTCGGTTAAGCATCTGCCTTCGGCTCAGGTCATGATCCCAGGGTCCTGGGATCGAGCCCCGCGTCGGGCTCCTTGCTCAGTAGGGAGCCTGGTTCTCCCCTGCCTGCTGTTACCCCCCTGCTTGGGCTTGCTCTCTGTCTCTCTCTCTCTGTGTCATATAAATAAATAAAATCTTAAAAAAAAAAAAAGAAAATGCAAACACAAGCAACAGGTTGGGAGAAAATATTTACAAAGAATTTGACAACTCAGCAAAGACAAACAACCCAATCAAAAAATAGGCAAAAGATACGAACAGACATTTCACAAAAGAAGATACATGAATGCTAATAAGCCCGTGAAAAGATGTTCAATATCATTAATCATTAGGAAAATGCAAGTTAAAACTACAATGAGATATTCATTCATACCTACTGGAACTAGTTCTAATAACTAAAACAGAGGATAACATATGGGTAAGGATGTGAAGTAATGGGACCCCTTGTACATTGTAAAATGGTGGAGCCACTTTAGGAAACAGGTCGGCAGTTTCTCAAAATGTTAAACATAGAGTTACCCTATGACCCAGCAATCCACTTCTAGATATATAACCCAAAGAAATAAAAAAACATATCCACATAAATACTCTTATATGAATATTCATAGCAGCATTATTCAGAAAAGCCGAAAGCTAGAAACAACCTGAAAGTCCAGCCACTGGTGAACGGCTAGAGAAAACGTGATACATCCACACAACAGAACATTATTTGGCAGTGAAAAGGAAAGAACTAGTGATATGGACCATGATACGGATGAGCCTCATTTATGCTAAATGAAAGAAACCGGACATAAGACATTACCTATTATGTGATTCTACTTGTATGAAATGTCCTAAAAGGCACATTTATAAAACAGAAAGTAGATTAATGATTGCCTGATGCGGGGGTGGGAATGAGAAGTAATTTTAAATGGACATGAAGAAGCTCATTAGGGGGTGGAAATGTACTAAAACTGATTTACAGTGATGGTCGTGCCACTTGGTAAAATTACTAAAAATCATTGAATTGTACACTTAAAATAGGTGAATTTGGGGGCACCTGGGTGGCTCAGATGGTTACACATCTGCCTTTGGCTCGGGTCATGATCCCAGGGTGCTGGGATCGAGCCCCACATCCGGCTCCTGGCTCAGCGGGGAGCCTGTTTCTTCCTCTGCCTCTCCCCCTGCTCGTGCTCTCTCTCTCTCTCTCTCTGTATCCCTGTGTCTCGAGTGAATAAATAAAATCTTTAAAAAAAAAAATAGGTAAATTTGGGGATATGTAAAATATACCTCAATAAAGCTATTACAAAACAAAACAAAAAAACAAAACACTTGATTGCAAAAGCCCCCTTCTCATTTGGATGTGCTTTAGAGTGGAACACTCAGCTCTCTGCCACCTGTTATTCATGAACCATTCCCTGCATAATCAGACCCACCAAAGTATTTGAAGCTTGCTGGGAGGGTTTGGTGAGGAGACCAATGGCTCCCAGGCCAGGTCTGCAGGGACTCAAGAGCATGCTGCCACAATCCTTCTCCACCAGCCATCGTCCCAGGAAATCCCGGGGGATGTAATCTAGCCTGAGGCTCTCATGGAACTGTCCTGCCATAAAAATTAACCCGGTCATATTCAGCCACTTGTGACCCAGTAGCATTTACTGGATGCCGTCTGTATACACAGCACTCTGTGTCATACAGAGGAACATGCAAGCAGACAAGACTAGATCTTACCTCCCATTTGGAGAGGCAGAAAGTCAAAAAAGAGGAAGCTAAGGATGATGAATGCTCTAGAAGAAACAAATACCAAACCAGAAGTGAGGTCCCCATGACCTCAGCCAGTAATCAGGGTGGTGGCAGTCCAGGAGGGTAAGAATAATGGCCCCATTGTTGCAAGCATGTTTTATGCCAGGTGCTTTACTCAGCACTTCACACCTTCTCTGTCCATTGATCCTCCCAACTCCCTGAACTGTCAGTGCTGCTAACACCCTCATTTCCAGGTCAGAAAATAGTGGCTTTGGCTAGTTATATGGCTTTCCCAAGGTCCCCCAAACTAATAAGTCTTGGGTCCAGGATTTGAACCTACGAAGTCAGACACAAAGCTAAAGTCTCTTACCACAAAAGCTAGCCTTCCTATTTAGGTTGGCTAGGTTAGAGATGGGCTGCAGTGGAGATGGGGTGAGTAAAGGGTTTGGGGTCAGATCATGGAAAGCCCTCAGTGCTGCTCCAAGGAGGTCTTATTCTAGAGGGAGTAGAGCTCTCTCGTGAAAGAGAGCAGAGATAAGAGTTCTGCCTAGAATGGGAGAAGGGTAGACTGAAAGCAGGGAACCAAGCAGAAAAGCAGTGGGAATGGACAAGGGGCAGGAACAGGGAGGTGGTGTCAGAAATTAGCTTGGTGACGGATGGGACCGGAGGGTGAAGAGGGAGAGCAAAACAGAAGACCAGGCTCCAAGGTGGGGTGGGGGGGCATGAATAGCGGCAGGAGTGGGGAACCCACGGGCAGAGTTGGTTTCTTCTCTTGGGAAGGGCTGAACCAGAAGACTATAAAGGACCACCGAGGGGTTTTCCAAGATCCACAGTCCCAGCCCCCAAAACACCAGGGCCTGAGTCAGAATGCACCACCCACTCATCCCTCCCCCTCTCACCAGCCACCTCCGAAGCCACACGTCCCCCTTAAGACCACGTGCTCTCTGAAGCAGGTCTGGGGCTGTATCCCCACCCCACCCTGAATCCTGTATCCCCACCCCCACACCTGAACTGTGTCAACCATTCAAATGCTGCCCCCCTGAGCCTGGATGGAATCTTCCTGAAAGTATGCATCCCCTGATTGCTTCTGTGCAGACATGCAGTGCCCTGACCTCAAGGGCAGGGGCCGGGATGGAGCTACTCTTCTCACCCCACCCAACCTCCGCCAGCCAGGATGCCCATGGGAGCAGGGCAAGAATCCCCTAGAGCAGGAGTCCAAGGCAACCAAAGATTCAAGTGAAAATGGAACCCAGGGGTGCAACTCTGAGCCCAGATCCTGCACCACAGCCCATGACCACCTCCAGGAAAGTAAGGTTTCCTGCTTCTTGGTCTCTCCCAGGTGGCCTCAACCCTGTGCTGTGCTCCCAGCAGGCTACAGGTCAGGGAGCAGAAGGGAAGCTGGTCCTGAGCAGTTGGTCCTGGCAGACCCAATCCTGCCTCAGAGAAGACAGGGATGACAATACCCATAGGAAGGACTTTGGAGAAGGGGACCAGAAGGTGGGGACAGGGATGGCTTCATGGTCCCTAGGTTTGGGGGTGTAAGCTCACTGTGCTCTCTATGACCCTTTTCCATCCAGGAAGCTCCCAGCTGGGAGTACATGCTCTTAGCCAGGAGGAGGCTGACCCGGGCTGGTAGGAGCCCAGGGAGGGAGGGGACACCTGTCGTTTTCCTCTGACCCCCCACATACTGCCTAGGCACTGATGCCCATCACAGCCCCCCACCACCTGCCCTCACACATTCACATCTCTGATGTCCATGACTGGCCAGTGCCCTCCGCACACCCCAGAAATTATTTCAGACAGTCCTAGTCTGGGTGCATTTCAAACCAGAAATCAATCATTTCTCTCTTAGACGCTCTGAAGGAGGGGTCCCCTCAGGAGGGTCTGGGCCACCACCCCCGCCTTTCTGCAGCGGGAAGCGCGTATGTATACCTCTGCCCGCCATTGGGCAGGTGGCAGCCAGCCTCCACCTCACAGCTGCGTGGGAAGACGGTTGGACTTTTTTTGTAATCGAAGAAACTAAGGCTCTGTCTCTCCCAAGTTACACAGTCCTTGCAGGAGCTGGGCTCTGAGCTCCAGTCTCCTGTGTGTCTTGGGCAAGTCACTCACGGTCTCTGGGTCTCATTTTCCTCCCATGTAAAAAGCCTGCCACAGTACTATGGGTACCAAAGTTCCGGGAGGGACACAATGGGACAGGGTCGCTTTGCGCAGCTCTAGGGACACCCGCACCGGCTCCTCTAAGCCCTGCTCTGGCTCCTCCCCTGGCAGGTGGGCGGGACGCGGCCGGGGGCGCAGGGATGGACGGGTGCGGGGAGGGGGAGTGGGGACGCAGGCACCCACCCACCGGGCGTCGGGGATGAGGGGGCGCCCACCCGGCAGGGCGCGCCCCCAGGTACCTGCACTCACCAAGGGCCCCGAGGAACAGCAGGGCAGGGAAGACTAGCTTCATTCTGGGCTCCTGAGGCGACTCTGGCGACCGAAGTCTCTGCCACCTGCGCCAGGCTCTGCACCCCTTTATCCAGGGCTTGGTGACCTCACCGGGTTTGCCCCGCCCTGTAGCCCAATAGGGATCCCCTGCCCTGAGCCCTCGCACCCCTCCTCCACTAGTTCCTGGAGGCCAAGAAAGGGGGGAGGGGGAGGGGAAACAGAAGTGGGAGGGGAGAAGGACCCGAGCCTCAGCAGCCTGAGCACCAGGAGAGAGGAAACCCGGCCCACAGGCAATCTCGTGCGCGCTGGTGCTGCGTGGTTACTGGGATGGGCTTTCTCTCCACCAGTCTGCAAGTCTCTAGGGATTCGTGTCTTGTCCTTGTCCTTCCTCTGGTCTCATTTCCTCCTAGACGGCTGGACATAGAGCAGGGATCCTAAGGTGAACATTTGTGATCATCCTGAACTGTGAGGCTCGCCTTTCCTTTCACAGATGGGTCTAAAGTGCCTGGGAGCTGCCTCGGCCTGAGATCAGCGTTGTGGGACAGCTAGCCGAGGTGATGGTCGCTGCCAAGAGTCTGCCCCAGGCTGCCCATGGGTCTCTCCCGGCCCCACTGAGACCACAGTACAGCTTCCAGAAAACAGAGCCAGAGGCCTCAGGGGAAGTGACCACCACCCAGGCCCAGTGGCTCTTTCCCTGTCCCCTCATTAACACTTGTGTCATTTTTCTTTTGTTTTGTGGTGGTATGAGGTGGGAGATGGGAACCTCGTTTTGATAAATGTCATATTTTGTCAACATAAGCTTACCTTATTTCAGGAAGGTGTTTTTCAACTCTAGGATTCGGCTGCCAAGAATATATCTTGTAAATACACTCCCATGATGCACAACGGCTCACATATGAGGGTTTCCAGGGCAATACTGTGTGTCATTAACCAACTGGAAGCAAATTAAACATCCATGTCTGGGGGCTGTCAAAGAGTGTGCCTCCTTGAGACCCTCAGGGAGGCTGTGGGCCCCCTCTGCCCCCGGTGTGGAGCCTGCCAGGGCACAGAGTAGGGTCTGATCAGGTACCCTGCTTGCCAGACACAAGAGTGGGGTCTGGGGTTCAGCACTAGAATCACCACCTGGGTTTGGGGGTGACAGATCCAGCATCTCCTATTGTTTGGAAACAGTGTCACAACATTAAAAGTTGCTTTCATCAATAATTGCAATAAGCGATTTCAAAAATAGTGAAGAAATACAAAATTGACTAATTCTCAGGAGTGCTGAAGCATCTTTGTACCTAAATTAGCCACTCAGCTCTGCCCTTCCATAATTATAGAAGAATTAAGAAATGTCACCACCCATGTGTCTGTCTCTGAATGCAAATTTTACAAAGGGTGGCTTGTGAAGTCAGGGGCCTTCAGACCCTCTTGTGTCTGTTACAGCGTTGGCAGGAACACAGAGAACCTGGGGCCACAATCAAGAGGCTGAGCTGAAGGGATATGCCCTGGAGGCAGGACTGGGATAGGTCAGGCCCCGGGGCAGACTGCTTGTATGCTCTGTCTATAGGGCATGGCCCAGTCACAGGCCAGGGATGTGCTCAGCTGGACACATGCAGAGCATGGCCATGCCAAGGCCATCTGCAGAGGAAGTGGATAGAAGGGTGGGGTCTACCCAGGAGACTATGAAGTTCAACTGAACTATCATCAGCATTCATTCTTCATTCGTTCATGCCAGAACTGGTGAGTTCCAGGAGAACGGAGAAGAGGGGTCTGTCCTTGCCTTCAGGAGCTCACAGCACAGTCAAGGGTGGGGGGCAGTCACAGACACGGCAGCATAAACAAAGTCAAGGTGGGAGGAGGAATGACCGACCAGCTTCCATCATGAAGGCTCCAGAAAGGTTCAAGGAAGAACATTTGACCTGGGTATCAGTGGGGGAAGGGCCGCATTTCTACAGGGAGAACATCCAGGTGGAGGAAACAGCCAAGAAAGGGCGTGGGAGCATGAACACTCGGTGACCAATTACCTAAGCACGAGAACCACAAAAGGTCACTCTGGGCTTTCTGGCCTGGACCTCTCCTTGGAAGGATTAACAGCGTCACCTCCCCTGTTCTGAGCTCCACACCAGTGTCCATCTGCCTCTGGATAGCTCCTCCTACACGTCCTGTAGGCACCAGAATTCCGTGCATCTGAAATGGAGCCATCCACTCCCTCCAGCCCTGCACCTTCTCTCAGATTTCCTACCACCTTCCACCAAACCCTCCAACCAAAGAGCCTCAGAGGGGTCCTCAAATCCTCTGGCCAGCTAGCCCTGTCCGTGCGATGGGCACCTGATGATCACTATCGGTTGAATGAATGAAGGAGCAAGGAGGAGGGACGGGGCTGAAGGATCCTGCTCGCCATGTGTCAGGTCTGAAAGACAGGACTGGCGATGCCAGGCCTCCCCAGAACCTGTGTGCCCGGGGTCATTACTTTGCCCGTGAGCTCAGCATCGGTCTGCATGGCTCTCTGAGGGGCCAGGAGCTGGGCCAGATCTTGCAGATCCTGCAGGGAAGTAGGAGGCGGGTTTTGCAATGCTGAGACAGTGGCACGGTGTGAATATAAGGAGGGCAAAGAAGGGTGCAGATGGTACAAACCACCATATAATGGCAGGAGCTGGTGTGTGGCAAGCAGGTGAGGGAAGCCAACAAACTTCTCCCACATCCTCACTCCCTCTTCACCCCCGAAATTCACACAGGGACCCTTTGCCAGCTCAAGGACTGGCCCAAGCCAAGCGCCCTCCCGACAGGTGCGCAGTAAGTCCCACACCCTGCCCTCGATGGAGCCCTCCAGGTTCAAACGCCAACAGGAGCTTTGGGAAGAAGGTGTAGATCTGGGCAGAACCAGCTCTAGATGGAACAAAGGAGAAAAGGAGTTCTTGAGACATCTGCTCACACGGCCGGGGCGGGGGGGGGGGCTCCGCCCTGGCCGAGGGCTGCTTGCCCCTCCCAGTGGTGGGAGGTTACTGACTTGCTAGAGAGCCGCTTGTTAAATATTCAGGGATTTTGTGGCAGGCTGTTGAACGGTTGGTAGCTTGAACTCATTCGTGGTGGGAGTATCTACACCGTGGAAATTAGCAAACACTGTGAATCGGAGCATGTTTCCCTCCTGGGGAGCCAGTTTACAGCACATCACGGCCCGGGGTTGTCACTGTGGGGGGGCATGCGGTCCCCACGTCAGCGTGGCTATGTGCGGAGGGGGGGGGGGTGCCATCCAAGGGGACAGACAAGATAATAACCTGAAGCATTTGGCTGGCACTCGGAACTCCAAATGGAGCTGCCTGTGGCCTTGTCTCTGGTGGCTCGGACAGCTCTGGAAGTCACACTTACTGCTCTAAAAACAGGTAAACTGAGGGTTGCCTTACAGTCACCCAGTGAGTAAGATGCAGAGATGGAACTGCCAGCCCTGAGTCTCCCCTGAGGCCCACAGCTGGTCTGTCCTCCTCTGCAGAGGCTGAGATCCAGGGAGAGACCTAGCTCTTGATCTCGGCAGGAAGGAAAACCCGCAGGGATCGAGCCCCTTGTGGCGCAGGACTGTCCAGCACCTTCCACATGTCAGCCGTGGTTCTTGATCCTCATGGAAGCACCACGACGTGCCTCAGCAGGCCTGTTTTCCAAATGGGGGGAATCAGGCAAAGCAACTCATCCATGGTCATGCTGCTGGTCAGGTCTAGAAATCTGCCACTGCCCCCTGCCCCCTATCCAGTGGTCCTTGATGGCTATCGATCATTCCTTTGCTGACCACCCTGAAGAGAGAGCAGAAAGTGAGGGTGACGTGGACGCAGAGCTCCCTGCTTTCTGGGCCAGTGAGATGGTCACGATTTCCAGAGCAAGGTCCTAATATTCTGCCCCAAGCAGGCCCCTTGCATATAGCCAAAAGCCCTGGGGAGGCTTCAGGGGTGTCTGTGGGTGGCGGGGGCTGAGCTGAAGGGTGGCGGGCAGGAAAATGGTGGCTTTATTAACTAATATGTCTTGTTGCCAAATGTTGCCCAATTTACAAAGAACCCACAGAGACAAAAGCTTCTATGTCCTTGGATAGCCCTCTTCCTCCTCCTTCACCTTCCTTTCCTCATAATCAGCACCCTCTGCCCTTCTGGACCCTCCCCTCTCAGGGCCAGCACCCCACAGACCTGCCGAATGACACTGCACCATTCTGCCCAATGGTCCAGGGGCCAGTGGAAACGTCCTAGGTTTTCCAGGTGCAAGATTTCAATTCTCCCGGCCTGGTTAGCACCCCCATTTCCCTGGCATAAATCCGAACTCCATGAGCACCTGATCACCACGTCCAGATAAGACAGCAGGCCAGGACCAGGGAGAGTCTTCCTGGAAGGTGCCAGCCAAGGGCTGCCTGGAGGGTGGCAGTTGCTGGCCCAGGGCCAGCCATGCAAATTTCTTCCCAGAAGGAATGAGGTCCCTGCCAGAGAAATCCCAGGCAGGAAGCACCTGAGCTGGAGGGTCCCTGGCAGCTCCACTGGCTGCCCCCCTCCCAACCACGGGGGACCATTGCTGGGCCATCTCTGAGAAGGAGCTTGAGTGGGTGCCCAGAAAAGCAAGGAGCGCTGTTTTCCTCCATGCCCCTGGGGTGAGGCCAGAGCTGCTCTTCCCAGCTGTCCCAGGCTAGGAGTGGCCAGCCCCCTGACCTGCTCCAGGCAAACGCCTCTTCCACATCCCCTCATTCATTTCTGCACTGGACAGCCTGGCGGGCTGGAGGGCCCAGGAGAGAAATGGTTAGAGGCATAAGAGATTGGTTGGATACCTGTGTTGGAACCTGTTCCACTCTAAATAACCACCTTGACCTGGGCTAGGCTCTTAACCCGTGCAAGCCTCAGTTGCCCCGTATGTAAAAAAGGGATACAAATAATATCCACCGTATGAAGTGGGTAGAGTTAAAATCTGATGTTTGAGATGCTTACACAGCGCTCAGTACAGGCAAGCTAGTGGTCATATTTGCTGACACGCATGAGTGTCATGAGCTGTGTGGGCCTCGGCTGGGCACAGGGGTGCGGAGGAAGCAGGCAGTGGCCTCTGGGGACACCTGGCCCATCAGGAGGGGCTGTGTGTGCTGAAAGTCTCCATCCCAAGTGCAGGTCTCCCAACAAGGTGCTGCTGGGAGCTCTGGCAGGGGCGTGGGGGGGGGGGTGAGACAGCCCCCCAGAGCAAAGACAATGGCAGAGTGATTTTTCCCACCTGCCCCTCCTTTTAACAGAGCATGCAGCTGCCCTCAACTGCCCGTGTGTTCTAGAGTGTCAGTCTTACCCTAGCCTGCACTGCATCTCCTCTTCCATGTCTCTGTCCCTGTTTCCTGCCTCTTCGGTCTCCTCTCATTCTGCCTCTCCCTCCTTGGCTTCCTTGTCCATCTCCAGCTCTGGCCCTCCCTCCTAAACTCACCGGTCCACATTCCTTTTGGGTGCCCCTCCAAAGGGAGCCTGCTGACCCTGGCTGAGCATCCTTCTGTCACAGTGATTGTGACACTGACCCATCTCCCCTCCCCCCTCTCCTGATGCTAAGCTTTGGGAGGAAGGGGCTGCCTCTGACCCATCTCTGGATCAGAGAAACAGGAGAAACAGGAGGAGAGGTCAAAATCCCCCTCCCCAAAATCCTTTGGTTGTAAGTCTAATTGGCACCCTTCTCATCCTCGTGGAGGTAGGAGGAAGCTGGCCCATGAGAGTGACTGGGGCACTGAGGTCCAGTGCGGCGTGAGGGGGTGGGGGGGCGCCTGCCCCATCTCCTCTCCCAGCCGCCCCCCCCCCCCGGCCTCTGCACCCTGCAGAGACCTCCCAGCAGATGGGATATTCCCGTCCTGCCCCTGCCCTGCCCTGTGCAGCATCTAGCGTCTGTGGGCCTGTTATCCTAAGAAGCATCCGTCTGAGGACAGCAGCTAGGGGGTTGATGGGAAAGGCTGGAGAAGGGATTCCTCCGTGACCCCCAACACCCAGAACTCCCCTACAGGGAAGCTAGGATCCCCTTCTACTGAAAGGCCTCTTCCCTCCCCTACAGCCCACATCAGCTTCCAAAGACAAGGAGGGGGGGCCCAGGAGAGCAGCAGGGAAATACCAGTGATGAGCTGGGAGGACTGTGGAAGCGGAGAACCAGAGCCTCCCAAACCCTAATGCGCCCCCCTTTCCAGGCCAGAGACGCTCTCATCTTAATGAATTAGTCTGCAGCCAAAGGCCTATTGGAATGTCCAGAAGGGCCCTGGCCGCCTGGGACCCTTTCTCTAGCTCCTTCTAGGTGCTGTGTTCTCCAGGGATACCCCACCCTTCCCATCCCCTCCTTCCCTCTCCCTCCCAGCTCTAGATCCACTCCTCCTCTTCCCTCCCCCTACTCTTGTTCATGAAACCAGAGATAGAGCTAGCACAAACCCAGGTCCCTGTAGGAGGTGCAGGCATGTGAGCTGGGACATCACCCCACAAGTGTATATTATCACTGAACTTTTGCTCTCCCAAGACTACAGAGAGCACTAGACCGGGTTCTGTCCTGGCGCTCTGTCTGCTCATCCTTAACCTCCTGTGTACTCACATCGAGTGAGAGGAGGGGCAGAGAGGGGGAGCAAGACACTCCCTTTTCTTTTCTTTTTTTTAAACAAGTGGAATTTGACTTTTTTTTTTTTAAGAGAGGGAGACAGGGTTGGGGTGGGTGGGGTGGGGAGGGATAAAGGGAGAGGGAGGGAGTCTTAAGCAGACTCCACGCTGAGTGTGGAGCCCAATGCAGGGCTCCATCTCACGACCCTGAGATCATGACCTGAGCCAAAACCAAGAGTCAGACACTTAACTGACTGAGCCACCCAGGTGCCCCAAGACGCCCCCTTTTCTTGATCCACTGAGCAGGTATTGATCCTGACCAAAGTCTTCCTCCAGAGAGCATTAACTTCCAGAGAAACCCATTTGGGAAAAGATTAAAGTTCAGTCACCAGCTTGGCATGTGTGGTGTTCGAGGGAGGGTTGGGGGAAGCTGAGGGGTGGGGGCTGGGGATACCGGAGAGCAAGGCTCTGACCAACACTGTTGTTGCCCAATGTTGCCCCATTTGTAAAGGAAACTCGGCAATGAAAGAGCTTCTCTCTGCTCATCCTTCCTGCCTCTTCTTCGTGTCTTCCTTCCTCTCTGGAATCCTAGCCCCCTATGGTTTTCTCTTCATTCCAATCTGGCAGGGCTGGGCTCAGCTCCCAGTCTCTCTAAGTCAATACTTGTATGTGTTTTCAGATGCCCCCTTCTCCTTCACTCCCTGGGTGCCATCTGGCCTTCCTTCGTCCTGCCTCTTGTGCCCATGCATCCCTTCCCATTCAGTGGTCATGAGATGGTCCTAGGTTCCTGCCTCAGATCCTGATCACCCTCCCGCCTCTCGCTGCCCCATTGCAGTCCCTCTCCAAGGGACTCTCAAAACCACAGAGCCCACAGTGGCTTCTTTCCTTGCCCTTCTTCTCTTCTCCCTACACTCTGTCCCTGAAGAACTTCATCCTCCTTCCTCCTTTAGATTAAACTACCCTCTCTGTGCTGAAAACTCCTGGAACTATATTGCCCACCCAGATCTCATGTCTACTCTGATGGAGGTGTGCTCAACCGTGAGCAGGACAGCTCAACCTGGAAGTCTCACCAGCACCTCAAAACCGCATGTCTGACTTCCAGTTCTGGATCAAGATGGAGCAGACACATCTTTCCTTACTCCTCCCACATACAGCTTAAAACTCTGGGGATGATTGCTATCGTGGCTTAAAACAACACAGATTTATCATCCTCCAGTTCTAAATGTTGAGGTTCAGATCATCCTCAGTGGGCTAAAGAACACATAGCTGCATTCCTTCTGGAGACTCTCAGGGGACTTCACTTCCTTGCCTTTTCCAGCTTCTAGAGGCTGACTGAGTTCCTTGGGTCTTGGCCCCATATCATTCCCTCTTCTGTTTCCACTTTCACACCTCTGTCTCTCACTCTGATCCCCTGCCTCCTTCTTATAAAAACCCTTGTGATTACATTGGGCCCACTTGGATAATCCCCAGAATACTCTCCCTATCGCAAGATCTTTAATTTAATCATGTCTGCAAAGTCCCTTTTGCCACATAAGGTAACATATTTACAGGTTCCAGGAATTAGGACATGGACATCTTTGGGCTCCATTACTCAGCCTAACAGGCCAGTAAATTGTGATGAATCATGTACGCGAAGTGGCCACTGGAGTGACCGCTAAGTAAACTGTATGGAGATACACTCAAAAACACTGTAGCTAAATCAAAATGGAATTGTAAAAATATGTTTAAGTAACCCACAGGACAGTAGGAAAAAGAAAATGATGAAAAACGTAAAAACAGAGAAAACAAATAAAAAATAAAACGGCAGATGTAACCCTAGTATATCAATAATTATATCATATATAAATAGGCTAAATACTCCAATTAAAAGACTGGGATTGGCAAAGTGGTTTTAAAAAAACATAACCCAGGGCACCTGGGTGGCTCAGTCGGTTAAGTGGCTGCCTTCGGCTCGGGTCATGATCCCAGGGTCCTGGGATTGAGCCCCACATCAGGCTCCCTGCTTAGCAGAGAGCCTGCTTCTCCCTTTCCTTCCGCCTGCCGCTCTGCCTACTTGTGCTATCTCTCTGTCATATAAATAAATTTTAAAAAATCTTTAAAAAAAAATTAAAAAATAAAAATAAAAAAACATAACCCAGCTATTGGCTGTCTGCAAGAAACTCACTGGAAAATGTAACGACATAACTAGGTTGAAAGTAGAAGAATAGAAAAATATATATCATGTAAATATTAATAAAAAGAAAGTAGGAGTGGCTGTATTAATATCAGACAAAGTCAAATTCAGAGCAAAGAAAACTGTTAGGGGCACAGAGGGACATTACATAATGATAAAAGGGTAACAATCCTAAATGTTGTACACACCAAAAAGCAGAGCTACAAAATACATGAAGAAAAAACTGATAGAATTGTGGCGCCTGGGTGGCTCAGTCGGCTAAGCATCTGCCTTCAGCTCAAATCATGATCCTGGGGTCCTGGGACGAAGCTCTGCATTGGGCTCCCTGCTCAGCGGGGAGTCTGCTTCTCCCTCTCCCTCTGCCCCTCCCCCCTGCTCACACTCACTCTCTCTCAAATAAATAAATAAATAAAATCCTAAAAAAAACTGATAGAATTAAAAGAAGAAATAGACAAGTCCACAATTATAATGGGAGACATCAAACCCCTCTCTCAACAACTGAGAGAACAAGAAGACAGCAAATCAGCAAGGGTGCAGAAGACCAACAACACCATCAACCAACAAGACGTAAGTAACATTTAAGGAGCACTCAGCCCAACAATAGCAAAATATAATTCTCCAGTTCCCATAGAACATTTACCAAGACTGACCCTGTCCTAGAACATAAAACAAACTTCAACAAAGCAATTAAAATCACTCAAAACGTATTCTCTGATCAAAATTAAATCAAACTAAAAATCAATAACAAAAAGAGGAAAATCTCCAAACTCTTAAAAACTAAACATCCAGGGGTGTCTGGGTGGCTCCGGCGGTTGAGCTTCTGCCTCTTGGTTTCGGCTCAGGTCATGATCTCAGGGTCGTGAGATCAAGCCCATGTTGGTCTCCATGCTCAGCGTGGAGTCTGCTTCAGATTCTCTCTCCCTCTCCCTCTGCCCGTCCCCACTGCTTGTACGCTCTCTTTCTCTCTCTCTCAAATAAATAAATCTTTTAAAAAAGAAAGAAACTAAGCATCCAAATATTCAATGGGTGAGTGGGGCTGTGAGACACGGGAGGAGCAGGTAGGACCGGGGACAGAGTGGGAGCCTCTTCCCCACAGTCTCCTTCTTGAAGCTGACCCAGACAGCATGCCCCCCATGTTTGACCCATGACATCTGTCTTTCTGATCCCTTGTTCTGTCCTGTTATTTGTCTGTAACTCTCTGTTAGGACTTCTGGCTCTTTCTCAACTCCAGGTCTCTCTCTGTCTCATCCTCCCACTACATCTCTCTGTCACTCTCATCACTCCTGCCCTCTCCCTCAGCTCCACGCCCCCAAGTCCCCTAATGGCCTCTCCCAGCAGACTCGTCACTGTCCTCAGCACTTCTGATCTATCTCCCAGGCAGCTAACTCTCGGCTCTCAGGTCCTATCTCTGCTCTACAGTGCCTTCTCCCTCCCACTTCCAAGCTTCCCTGGGCTATAGGAGAAGCTTTCCTGGAGCCTGTGTAGCCACTTAGCCTCTTCCCCAGGAGCTGAAGGTCACGGTGTTGGTGACTAAGGACAGGTGATGTGCTTTGCCCATCAGTAGGCAACGGTAGGGGCCACGGAGAGCTCTAGGGACTGAGTCCATGTGAGTCCAGGTGAGTCCAGGTGAATCCAGGTGAGTCCAGGCCCAGCTGGTTCTTAACCACCATTCCCTGGTCACTGGGGAAGTTGCACTTTGACGAGGAAGTGGCCACAGGATGCAACATGAATGCCAGAGGGCCACTGTAAAGACACGAAGGCAGAAGACGACTTGTAGAATAAGGAAGTGGTGGGCAAAGTAGATGGAGACCTGGTAGATGAAGCAGAACCTGATGGCTATTTGGAAATGGAGGAGAGTCGGAAGTGAGCAATTTCCAGGATATTTGGAGATGTTTTGTTTTGAGATTGCTCCCATGAAATAAGCTAACTAAAAAATCAGACACTTTCAGAGCTGAATGTTTCCCTGGATACCATTTTAAAAGTGGGATCTCTAAGCACAGACGGTGCATGTGACCTGCCCAGACTGGCCCCAGTAGGGCTAGGTGGACTCTGGCTTCCTGACTTGCACTAGGTGGAGTGAGGAGAGTATGGGGAAGCAAGGTTCCCTTCAGCTGAAGACATCTCAACAGAGCATTTGCTCTGGGCCAGGTCATTGTCAAGTGCTGTGGGTCAGCAACATGCATCAGAATTGGTCCCTGCCCCCAAGGACAACAGACAAGAGAGCAGACAGTTACTACCACAGGGGAGATGAGAATGTGCAGGAAAAGGCATGAAAGACCATGCTTGTGCCCAGTGCCCTGTAAATGGGGGAGGTGTCACCATCTGGGGCAGCTCTGGAAGAGGCTGGGAAAGCCTCCATACTCCCCCACCCTGGCATCTTCCAGCAACCTCCACAAGTTGGGCCTGGCTAGAACCAAGTGACTAAGGGAGAGGTTATAGGGACCAGGAATTGTGGGGCCTCGCAGGAAACCTGAAGAACCTTTGCTTTCATTCTGAGGGAGGGAGGAGCCATTGGAGGGGCCTAAGAGTAGACTAAGAGGGAGGGGCAGGAGGGAAGCAGACAGACAATTATGGGGGCTCAGCAATAATCTGCGAGAGAGATGCGACAGCTTGGTCTGGGGTGCAGCAGTGGGGAAGTGGCAGCATGGGTTGGATTCTAGATGTGTTTTAAAGGTGGACACCATGGGGTTTGCTTATATCACCCGGGAATGTGGGGTGTGAGCGTCAGGAGAAGGGGACGCCGCTAGGGTGCTTGGCCTGAGAAGCTGGAAGAAGGGACTTGCATTGCTGAGATGGGGAAGACTGGATGAAGCAAACTGGGAGAGGTAGAACAGAAGGTCCATTCTGTACACTGTCAGTAGAATAGACCCTTGGATCTCCAGGTGGATGGTGATGGAGGAAGTTCCCCGACTCGCTACCACCTAGTGTGGCATTGGTACTAGGAGTCCCAGGTAGAAGTCTACCACTTTATTTAAAATTTATTTTGGGCCATGGGTCCATATTCTCCCCAAGATAATGCTGATGCCTCGTTATGTAAAATACTGTGTCCAACTCCGGGGGCTCATGAAACACTGTACGTGTCCGTGGGTCATTCTCACAGGGGAGTCTGGGACTCCACAGCTTTCCTAGCCACTCCTTCAAGCCCCATTCTGACTTTTGTACCCCCCCCCCACCTGTGTCTGTGGCACTGGACTGCCAATAATCTCCCATTCAAGCCTTTGGCTCATCGCGCTGTTTCATGGACGTTGGTTCTTTCTTTACACATGAACTCAGAAGGAGGCTGAAGCCTGTCTTTGTACAGTCCACATCTAAGGCAAAGCCTGTCTCTTCGAGTTTCACAGTTAAAAGTCCATTGTGATTGATTGTTGATCTCTGCATAAGAGAAAGGGCAGGAAATGTCTACCCTGACCACAAGAACAACGGGCACATTCACAAGCCTCGGAAGGGCTTGTGTGCATTTTCGGACAATGTTTATTCCTTATATTATGAGCTACTCGGTGTTGCCCACAGATGTCAGTGCACAAAAGAATTATTTTTTCTTTTTTTTTTATTGTTATGTTAATCCCCATACATAACATCATTAGTTTTAGATGTAGTGTTCCATGATTCATTGTTTGTGCATAACACCCAGTGCTCCATGCAGAATGTCAGTGCACAAAAGAATTTATTGAGATTGGATCTGAGCAGTGATATACAAAACGTGAGAACTGAACCCGCAAGAGAGGGGCTCCCTTGAGGGGGGAGCAGAGCTTCCTCGAGTGAGACTTCTGCCCCAGAGACAGCCCAGTTCAGCCTTCCTTCCAGGTGGGCAGTGGGGTTTTTGCATGGAGGACAGGAAACCTGCACAGGAGGGACACATCCGCCCATGGAAATGCCCCCAGCTGTCTGCCCCAGCCACTGCTTCTGGGAGTACGCCCCAGCCTTACTCCTTACCCCATGGCACTCACAGGGTGACCCTGCCCGGTGCCTGGTGTCTCCCCCGCCCACTCGAACTTGAACACGAGGGGCCTTCAGAGTACAGCCCCCACCAGGAAGCCAAGTAGCTACACCTGCCTCCCACTGCCCTGCCGGGCTCACGCTTCAGATGGCGGCCCTATGGAAGTAGGATTTGCTTATGGAATCTTTTGCCAATAATTATCCACCAGCCTATGTCAGCTTGTTTGCTCAGCCATAACCTTAGTTTCCAGGAAAGTGTTGGTCCTGGGATAGGAGTACAAAGTACAACTGAATTTTGTTTTATTTTTTTTATTTTTTTTTTTTTTTATTTATTTATTTGAGAGAGAGAGAATGAGAGACAGAGAGCATGAGAGGGGTTAGGGTCAGAGGGAGAAGCAGACCCCCTGCCGAGCAGGGAGCCCGATGCGGGACTCGATCCAGGGACTCCAGGATCATGACCTGAGCCGAAGGCAGTCGCTTAACCAACTGAGCCACCCAGGCGCCCCTGAATTTTGTTTTAAAACCCACCAGCAGACATATAAATTGGCGTGACCACTTTGGAGAAGGGTTTGGCGGGGCCAGTTACAGCACAGCACACCCTCGGCCAATGCCGGGTTGATCAGCGCTTCCTAACTGGCTCTGGGAGTGCAGCTCCACCAAAAATATTTTTGGTTAATATTTTTGTTGATGTTAAAGAGTAACTCGGAAGAGAAACAACACTGAACGTCACTCATTCGTCAGTGATGTAAGCAATGAACCTCTTTCCTGAATCAGTTCATAGTTTTCCGAAACTGGAGAAATATATCCCAAGTTTCTTTGCGCTATTTACATTGTCACAACTGCAGAGGTGGCACCCTTCTGAGCCCATCCTGTATTACCAACATGTTCTCCATCACTGCCTTCAGGCTAACCCTAGACCATCAGCCAAACAAATCTATTAAGCCTCGATCTGTAACATTTCCATGGTGTAAAAACTCCCCCATGACTGATTTCACGCTACCAACATGGATGGCTATCACTGAACTTGGAGAAGGAAAGAGATAAATAATATCACATTATATGGTGGTCCCACCATTACAGATACAACCTCAGGAGCCCAGGAATGCAAGGAAAGGAAGGTCAGAATGGGGCAAAATTCTGCAAATTCTTGACAATCTAACAGCCGGCTCTCATGAGCCAGGAGGGGCCAGCTCCAACACAGCGCTGCCTACAACGGGGTGCCCCTCTCCCAGAATTACGTCCAACTGAAATGTGCACCAAGAACATAAACAGGAACGTTCATAAGAGCATTCCCCTAGGGGCACCTGGGTGGCTCAGTCGGTTAAGCATCCTACTCTCCGTTTTGGCTCAGGTCATGATGTCAGGGTGGTGAGATCATGCTCAGCGGGTTGTCTGCTTGAGATTCTCTTCCTCTTCCTCCCTCTGCCCCTCCTCCCACTCACTCACTCTTTCTCTCTCTCAAATAAATAAATAAATAATCTTAAAAAAAAAAAAAAAAAGAGTGTTTCCCTAAACATCCCAAATGTCTGAGTGGTAGGCTCACGATACATAAATGACAAATGAATAAATGATAAATGAACACAATAAATAATAATACTATAAACTAAGCCAGGAGAATGAGCCTGCCGCTGTGAGCTGCTATAGCATGGCTCAATCTCACAAATACAAAGCTGAGCAAAAGAAGGGGGCCACAGATGAGTACTCCCACCTTACTGCATGTATACAAAGCTAAAGGACAGGTCAAATTAGTCTCTGAGGTCACAAGATAGGAGAGTGGTAACTTTGGGGAGTAGGAAGGCAGGAAAGTGATTGATGGGGGCAGGAGTGGGGCTTTGGGGTACTGGTAATGTGGGCTACTGGTGGTGATCACATGAGGGGGTTCATTTTGTAATAAGTTATCTAGCTGTACAAAATACTAATGATGCACTTTTCTAGATGTTTGTTATATGTGCATAACAAGCTTAGTTTTAAAAGCCACCAGCATGAGGGCATATGAATGGCTGTGGCCCTGGGAATGGCCTCCTTGGCACCCCCAGAGGGGCTGCCCTTGCTTGGGATGTGTCAGAAATGCTCCTCCGGGGACCCTCTGGAAACTGCAGAGCAAAGCTTTTCCTGAAAAACGACCCTCTCCCTCAAATGTCAACCCTTGTCGGTGGCTGAAGAGAGGAAGGATGTTGGGAGAGGGTGGGAATGAATATTTGTAAATGGACAAAACTTATGGTTATTTATCCATGTCACAGTGGGATAGATGTTTGAGCTGGGGCATGGGCTCTGGAAAAGGAAGGAAGGGAGGGAGGGGGAGAAAGAAGGAACAAAGATGTTTGGTGGACCCTGGCGAGCTCCTGAGCACAATGTTCTGGACGCCCTGTGTGCACTACTCACTGGGCCACCAGTGTGGGTAGCTCCTGTCATCATTCTGCCCATCTCACAGATGAGGAGGTTGAGGCTCAGGGGTGGAGGTGAAGCTAAAATGCCCACCAGGCAACTGCAGGCCCCATACGCTACCCCTACTCCCCTAGCAAACTGCATGTCCCCGCTGGGAAGGCAGGGCCAAAAGGGCCTGAAATGTTCTGCTCCAGAATGTTCTGCCACCGTCCACCTTCCTCCCACACTGGCACCGAGCCCTTATGATCTGGGGCTCCCAGCATATTGTTGTTGACCAAGATTAACTGTGCTTGATGGAGCAGGGACTTCAAAGGGGCCCACAGGAGGAATAAGGAAATAACTGAAAAATCAAGTCAAATGTTCCCAGCTGGTGCTCACACCTGTTCCCAGCCAGGGCTGATACCTGAAGGCGCAGTCTCATCTCACGCCCCCACCCTGGCCCACTTGTGGGGCAGGGCAAGAGCCTGCACCTTGGGGTAGAGGGGACAAGCCTTCCACACACTTGGGGGCTGCTGAGTGGGCTGCAGACTGGGAAGAGTCACCACGACCCATGGACTGGCCCCTGGGGCCATACTTCCTCCGTGGCCAGCCTCCTGCTCTCCCAAGCCCCCGCCGGCTCCAGGAGGAACGCGCCATCTTCCATTCTCTGTTAAAAATTCTGACTCAAGTCTGACCTCAGTCCAGGACCCAGCGGGAGTTGCAGGGAGCAGGGAAGATGGTAGCAGAAAGCTCAGGGGCCCAGGCTGGTTGGGCCAGAGGCAGGTGGTCTGGAAGGTGATGATGGGTTCTGCTCGCTGGGCTACCGGCTTTGTTCTCCCAACTCCCGGGTTCCAGTTGTGCTCTGGGCCCCCGAGCAGCCCACCCACTGTCCACTGGGCTCCCTGCTGGGGAGCAGGAACGAGCAGGAATGGAGGCGCTGGGGCAAGGAAGGAGGCCCGATGGGAAAGAGGAGGTTCGGCAGTACAGGATGTCCACCCACAGTTCCCGTGACAGCTTCTGGTCTCCACGGAGGACAGTGGCTTGCTTAGTGTCAATCATAGAGATGCTGAGGTCACAGGCCAGGCCGGTGGGAGTGGAGATCGGGGTTCCAAGGACCCAACACAGCTCCTAGAGAGAGTTATGGGGCCTCCTCAGAGACAAGAGGTCACAGGAGGTGCTCACCCCCCAGAAGTCCCTCCGGCCACACCCTTCCCTGTGCCCAGCCCCTCCCCCTGATTGTACAGAACCCCCTCATGCTGGCGAGCTCCTTTGCTCCCTGTGGGTGTTGGCAGTCACACCTGGAGAGTGGTTATTCATACATCTTCTTCCTCAAAAGGTCAGGGTTCCTTGCGGTAATGCTGATAATTTGGGGCACATTAATTGTAGCTACTCTTGGCTAGGAGAGGAACAAAGGCCCAGTCAGGTCGGCTGTCCACCCGTCCTTGCTGGGGCCAGGGTTATGGTGTGTGCTGTGGCCACTGGGTGAGGACCCTCCCCCTTGTGAATACGTGGGAGGCGGGCTCAGGTCAGCACTGTGGACTCACTTCTGGGAGGAGGGAGCTGAGACCATGGGCCCAGTAGAAGCTGGGAGGCCTTGCGGATGAGGCACACCAGGACCTCCACCGTCCATGCAAAGGCTCAGGAAGGAGCTCAGGAGACAAGGTGTCCTGGAGAACGGTCCTCGGAAGCTTGGAGAGCTGGTGCAGCCCTGGGAAAGGAAGGACAGGAAGGCGAGGGGAGAGGGCAGTCCTCTAAAAGTGACGGGAGAGAGCACAGGTGGGTGGGCGCTGCGAATGGAGCAGGAGCGTGTCTGTGCCCAGAAACCCTGCTCTCCTGCAGGCCACACTGCAGACCCCCGCCCCCGGACAGGAACAAGGAAGCTCCAGCCTCCTGACCCACAGCAGTGCCCTTGGGGCTGAGTGGGAGGAAGGCCCCAGGGACAAATGATGCCAAGGGTGGGGAGGGATGATCTCAGACAGGGCAGTCACCCAGAGCTTGAGAGTGACACAAAGCGGCCACAAGATGAACGGCCGCCTTCAGCTTCCATCTGTGCACCGGGCCTATATGAGTGGCATTTCCAATCCGCCAGTTTGAACCTCAGTTTTCTCATCTCTAAAATGGGAGCGATAATCTCCAGGGTTGCAGTGGGGATTAGATCATTTATCTTTTAAAAAGCTTAACATGGTGTCTGGCCCAGTAAGGAAATGTTGGTTCCAGTCTTCCTTTCTGTCCTGTCTGCCACCCACCAAAGCTGCTAGTGAGCTACAAACACTGGGTATATGAATGAATGAATGAATGAATGAATGAATGAGAGAAAGGAGGCAGGGAGGGAGGGAGGGAGGGAGGGGGAAAAGGAGTGAAGTGGGGAGGGTGGATAGTAGGAATGCCAACCAAATACAGATTCTCCCAAATTCCTCAGAGCCTCCCTGGGAGGTTCCAGGCTGAGCCAGGACTCCAAGGCCAGGGATCTCCCCCCCTGCACCCTCCCTCCACCCCACTGCACCCTGAGGGCCTGTCAAAGACCTGAAAACTTCGCTGAACTTTCCAGCGGGTGTAGGTTCCCAGTGAGAACCAGGCTGCCTTGCCCATGAGCACAGGGACGCGTGTTTCTTCCCCTCCATCGAGGCCCCAGGGGACGAGGGCTTGAGTGACTAGGTCCAGGAGGGGTCTGGTCTGCTTTGTGGAAGTGTTCTACAACTGTGCACTAATTCTCCCTCTCTCCTTCTCCCCCTCCCCCTCTTCCTCCTCTTTCCCCTTCTCCCCTCTCCTCTACCTCTCCCCGCCACTCTCTCTAATAGCTCAGACACCCTTCCCCAAAAGCAGAGAGCCGTAGGCCCTGGAAGCCAGGTTCCCCCTGGGAAGGGCGGCCACAACGTGTCTCTAGAAGGACAAGCAGAGGTCCTGTTCCCGATGCCCTCAGCAGAGGGGTTGGAGGCTCAAGCAGCCAGGGTTCAGGAAGGCTTTTCTCTCCCAACACGAACAATCTGGAAGGCCGCTCCAGCTCAGCCAGTTCCCTGACGGTAGAGAGGAGGGGCCTGGCAGCTGGCCACCTGCTCTCCTTCC
The DNA here is from genome assembly GCF_004348235.1 of Phoca vitulina. Lineage (NCBI taxonomy): Eukaryota > Metazoa > Chordata > Mammalia > Carnivora > Phocidae > Phoca > Phoca vitulina. The sequence goes on from NW_022589716.1 coordinate 5,275,307, forward strand.
CTGGGGCTCAGACGCAGCCGAGGGACTCCTGCCATCCGTTCACTCTAGGGGCATTTCTCGAGCCCTGTGCTGGTAATGTACCAGCATCCCTTTCCTCCTACTGACATTCGGGGGACAGCGAGGTGGGGAGAGGCAGCTAAAATCAACATCCGAGGGCAGAAACATGACGGGGCGCTCTCACAAGATAATTTCAGGCATATGAAACATGCTAAGAGTTTTATCTGAGCACAAATGCATGAGAATCAGGCAGCGAGAATCCAGAAGTGCTCAGGAGTCCTCCAGCGACAGGTGCAGGAAGCCAAGACAGGAAATTATTGAGTGGCTATAGTTTAAAGGCCCATTGGCTGTTCGTGATGGGTCGTCCTTATCATTTTCATTTTGAAACCTTGAGGCATTTACAGGCTTAGATTCTGGATGGCTTATGTAGAGGCCATCCCAGCACGGGAGCAACCTCAGACTAGCTGCCACCTTGTCTCTAACATGCTGCCACCAGGGTTCCCACAGTGGGTCCCTGCATGCTCATTCAGCATCTCCTTCTGCCCGGAGGAGTGCAACAGATCCTGGGGCTCACAGCAGGCAGGGTGACAGCATGGTGGAGTGCCGGTCTCCTCACTCACGACTTTGTTCTCTGCCACTAAGAAGGGCTGACGCTCTATTCCCTGGAAGCAAGTCTAGCCTACCCAGAAGAAGAGTGGTGGGACCAAACCAAGTCTCACCTCCTGGAGGGGGACTCTCTACATATGTTACTTGGAATTCTTCTATAAAGAAGATTTGTCTTTCCCTCTTACTTTTCATGTACTCAATCATTATGAATTCATGTATGCTTATGTTACATTTGGGGTTATGATCCGATACTGTGTTACTTTGTGGCTCAGATTGCTCCAGCCTTCGGGAGCTCGGTCAGGTTGGTCCTGGCGTCCCTTTGATGTGCCCGCATCTTTCTGATTTGGGGGCACTTCCTTATTTTTCTGGCACTACAATATGCTCCAGGCTCATCTCATATTTCTTCCTGCATATCACCAAGGCGCCTTCACTCCTTTACTAGAGAATGATATTTAGAAACCAAGTCGTAAGGACTGAGTGTGCTCCTTGCCACCAGAAGCTCTCAGCACACAGGGCTGGGTGGATGTGTCTGCGGGGGAACATACGTAAGTCTTACACTTTGTATCTACCCATCTGTGCATACACAGAGCTCCCTGCAGCTGTCTCCAATTCTAATCCGGCCCTCAGGATCCATCCCAGCCTTCTTTCCTGTGCACCTGCAGCTTCCCTCTCCTACGGTGCCAACAACCTGGCCCACCTCTGTCATCCACATATTTATTTGTTCGACCCCAGCACGCCTATGAAGCAATGTCAGGATGGCACCCCTCTGGGAGCGCCTGGGTGGCTCAGTCGTTAAAAGTCTGCCTTCGGCTCAGCTCAAGATCTCCGGGTCCTGGGATGGAGCCCCGCATTGGGCTTCCTGCTCAGCGGGGAGCATGCTTCTCTCTCTCTCTCTTCTCACTGTTCATTCTCTCTCTCTCTCTCTCTCTCTCAAATAAATAAATAAAATCTTTTTTTAAAAAAAGAATGACACCCCTCTGAGAAATGAATTTACCAATTAGAGTATGATATTTGCAGATCCTTTCATCTTTAGCTCAACTGAGTCCAGGCCACTGTTTTACAAAGTTAGCTGGATGGGCGTCTTGTCCCCCAGCCACTTCAGTGTGGCTATGTCACACGTTTGTACAAAGGTTGTGTCAATCATAAGGTAGAGCCGGGATGCACCCTTCAGCATCCTTCAGGGTAAGCAAGATTACTTTAGAGTAAGCTTTCTCGGTAGAGGGCGCTGGAGGGACGTGACAGGAGGAAGGAGCCATGATGCTGTTTGCAGTGTGGGGCCGGGGAAGGGCGGGGTGGATGTGAGGAAGGGCATCCAGGCTCCAACTTGACAGCCTGGGTCTGGTGCTACTGCTTTCAGCAGCCCTCTAACACAAAGCCTGAAGCCCCGTGCAGCCTGCGTGCCCTGCTGGCCTGCTGTGCGCTGGCGCCCAGACTCCCTCTCCAAGGCTCCGCGTGGCCTGCACACAGTGGCCTGTGGCCCCAAGGGTCATACACTCACCTGCAGCCCTGTGTACAAGCCTCCATGTGGCCATGCACTCAGAAGGCCTCTTGTCCCCGCTGGTGCCCAGTGAACACTGGGCTGACCACACCTTCTCCAAGGAGACCTGAGCCCTTCCAAGTGTGTCCTTCCTTGAGCTCTCCTTTGGCTCTGCAGCACCATATAGAGTGGCCTTACACCTCTAGTCCTGTAGTCTAGTTCATATTTCTGTATCAGCCCCTCTGCTACCCTAGGAGCACTCCCGCTGGGAGAGAAGTTTGGCCTCAGACTCAAAGGAATGTGTCCTAATTTAATAAAGCAGCCCAATGATGGCACCTTGGGACCAAAGCCAGTGGGATGAGAAATGCAGACTCGGGCTGGTGGTCTGTGCCCCTGGGCTGGTGGCAGGAGCAGCTGGGCTGGGTAGCCTCCCACTCCCAAACCCCAGCCTTAAGCGTTCACTTGGAGCTCAGCCATGGGGGCACTGAGCAGGGATCCCTCCTGGGTGCCTCTTCCTGGATTTACGTGTGTTGGTGAGAGTGTGTCTGATGTTCCTGGACCAGGTGAGCTTCTCTTTGGCAGGCTGGTCTCAGGGACAGGCTAAGCACAGCCTCCACCATCACGGGGCAGGACCCAAAAGGAAACCAGGCTCAGAGAGAACCCAGTGTCACAAATAAGCTTTCTCTCACTTGAGTCCCTTGTGTTCTCTGTTCCCTGTGCTAGCCATGGCACCCTTTGCTCAGAGATGCTCTTGCAGCATTTAGAAAGGTGCATGCTCCCTCCCAAGCCCGAGATGGAAACACTGCCCAGGGCCATAGCAGGGGCAACTCGTGACCCCAACACAGCCATGGGCTCTCCAAAGACCCTGAAGAAAGGCCTGAGTCAGGGCAAGGGGACCAGGGACCTGCCAAAAAACATAGGTTTGAGTCTTCAAAGAGACTCTGTAATCCCTCCCTCATCTGATGTCTTTGTACTTTTAATCTATTATAAAATACTTGAGACACATATGAATACAAAAAGATTGAATAATCAGACTACTTGCAGCTTAAGAAATGGAATATCATCAATAGAGACAATGCCCCCACATGCCCCTCCTTGATTGCCTCAACCCTCCCTTATATTTATGAATCTTCTTATGCTTAAGTGTAGGTGAGTGATTGCCTACGTGACATAGAGTACCGTGCTATGGTTCTGTTCTTCATATAAGTGGTATCATACTATATTATTCTTCAGCAACCTGAATTCTTTGCTCAACACTATGATTGGGAGATACGTCCATGTTGATATAGGTAGCTCTGGTTCAAAGTTCAGCAAGCCTCTTCCTGTAAAGAGCCAGATAATATATATTATAGGCTTTATGAAGCCAGAGGCAAAATGGAGGGTATTATGTATTTATATATAACAAGAAGGAAGCCAAATTTCCACAAAACTTTTATTGATGAAATTCAAAATATAATAATAATAATTGAATAAAAATTGTAATATAGGTCTAATAACAAGAAGACTGAAATTCTTTTTGATTAACATCCAAGTTAATGTTCCCTATCTATTGCAACTCTTCATCTTTATAAACTATTCTTGGTTCTTCAGTTGTACAAAAACAGGTGATGGGCCAGAGTTGGCTGCAGGTGATAGTTTGCTGACCCCTACTCTAGTTCATTCATTTGTACTGCTGTATAAAATTCCATTGGATGGGGGCACCTGGGTGGCTCAGTCAGTTAAGCATCTGCCTTCAGCTCAGGTCATGATCTCAGGGTCCCGGGATCGAGCCCCACATCGGGCTCCCTGCTCAGTGAGAAGTCTGTTTCTTCCTCTCCCTCTGTTCCTCCCCCTCCTCGTGCTCACTCTCAAATAGATAAATAAAATCTTTTTAAAAATAAATAAATATGGAGCGCCTGGGTGGCTCAGTCAGTTAAGTGTCTGCCTTCGGCTCAGGTCATGATCCTGGAGTCCTGGGATAGAGCCCCAAGTAGGGCTCTCTGCTCAGTAGGGAGTCTGCTTCTCCCTCTCCCTCTGCCTCTCCTGCCCCGGCTTGTTCTCTCTCTTTCTCTCTCTCTCAAATAAATGGATAAATCTTCAAAAAAAATTAAATAAATACATATATACATACATACATAAAAATTCCATTGGATGACTCTAAAAAAATTCATTTATTTATTCACAGGGGATGGAGTTCCAGGTGTTTTGATATTAAAATGGTATTTTTATAAATAATCTAGTTCATATCTGTGCACTGCATATATAAGTGATTTCTGGGTAGTATACATAGAAGTAGAATTGCCAATCGTTGAATAGGGCATGCGGATCTTTAATACTGAACTGCTTTCCAAGGTGGGTGTACTAATTTCCACAAAGATCAGCAGTGTATATGTATACCTGATGGGCCACATGCTTATAAACACTTGGTATATCAATGTTTCAGGTTTTGCAAATCTGGCTGGCATGTGATGCTTTGACTTTAATTTTCATTTCTGGATTACAGGTGAGGTTGAATATTTTTTCAAATGTTCATTGATCTTTCATACTTTCTCATCTGTAAATTGCCTATTCATACCATTTGCCCACTTTTTTATTGAGTTGTTTATATTTTTCTCATTGATTTGTGGAAGTTCTTCATATATAGATTAACTCCTTTGTTCAAATGTGTTGACAACGCCTTCTTCCATTTTGTGGATTTTTCCCACTTTTAAGAGTATCTTTTGAGGAAAAAAGTTTTGTTAAATGTATAGCTCTTTTTTGTGTGTCTTGTTTAAGTATGTACTTGAAAAAATTTTGAAATTTTGCTCTTCATATTTAGGTTCTTAATTATAGGAAATTAAGGTAGGGATTTGAATTTATTGGGTAGCACATTGTCCTGGAAAAATGGATTGATGGCTCCACCTTTTCCTAATAATCTTCAGGGCTGTCTCTCTCATATCATATCTCTAGGTATGGGTGGGGCCACTTCTGGGGTTGTTTATTCTGTTTAATTAGGTAACTTGTACACATTGCTTTGATTTACTAGTTTTGTGTGTGTGTGTGTGTGTGTTTTAAGATTTTATTTATTTATGACAGAGAGAGAGACAGCGAGAGAGGGAACACAAGCAGGGGGAGTGGGAGAGGGAGAAGCAGGCTTCCCGCTGAGCAGAGAGCCCGATGTGGGGCTCGATCCCAGGATCCTGGGATCACGACCTGAGCCAAAGGCAGACGCTTAACGACTGAGCCACCCAGGCGCCCATAGTTTTGTGTGTTTTAATTAAATGTTGATACCTAGTAGAGAGAATTCCTGCCCCAACTAGATCTTCTTTAAAATGGTCTTATAGTTATTTTGTCTCTTGCTTCTATACAAATTTTAGAATCAAACTTGTGAAGTTCTATGAAAAGTCCTGTAGGAGTTTTTATTGAAACTGCATTGAGCTTTTAGATTAATGTGGAATGTGGAAAATGTGGAAAATACCGACATTTTTATACAGATATATCTGTATATATGGTATAGTTCTCCTGTGGGAGGGGGGATATTAGGGTCTTTTTAAAATGTCTCTTATAAAATTATAGGATTTTTCCATAAAATTTTTCAACATCTTTTGTTAGATTATTCCTAGTTCCCTTAATTTTTATTGTTATTGCTATTGTAAATGTCACTTAAAAATTTTTTTGTTTGTTTTCTAATTGTTTGTTGTTGGTGTATAGAAATGCACATAATTTTGGTCTCTGCATCCTATATGTAGAAACCTTGTTGAACTCTTAATAATTCTCATCATTTATCTATAGATTCCTTGGGGATTTTTTTCCCTACCTATGTAAACAATCATACTGTCTGTGAATAATTGCAGTTTTTCTTTCTCCCTTCCCAATCCCTATAGCCATTTTGTTAACAACTTATTGGGCTGCATTACAATGTTGTATTACAACACTGAATAGAGGTTCCCATGTTAAATGATGGCAGTGTACTTGTCTCATTTCTGAATTTTTAAGGGTAAACTTCTATTGTTTCTCCTTGTGGAATGATTTTGCTGTGGGGTTTTATTAAATACTCTATCAAACAAAGTAATTCCCTTCTATTCCTAGTTTGCTAAGATTTGATTTTTTTTTCTTTTTGTCTTACATGGATGTTGGATTTTACCTAATACTGTTTTTTATTGGGTTTTTTATTTACTTTTATTTTTTTAAGATTTTATTTATTTATTTGAGAGAGAGCGCACAAGCCGGGGGGGTGGGCAGCAGAGGGTGAGGGAGAAGCAGGCTCCCCGCTGAGTAGGGAGGCCGACCTGGGGCTTGATCCCAGGTCCCCAGGATTATGTGACCTGAACTGAAGGCAAATGCTTAACCGGCTGAGCCACCCAGGCACCCCATTTGTTTTTTTTTAATCTATTTTGAAGATTGTATGTTAATATAGTGAGTTAAAATAATAACTTTCTGTTAAGACACTCTTGCATTCATAGCATAAATTCAACTGGTCAAGATACATTTTAAAATACATGGCTAGATTGCCTTTGCTGGGTTTTTTGTTATTCTATGTGTTGGGGTTTTTTTTAATATATATGTTAAGTTCTTAGATGACGTTGGCCTACAATTTGTCTTCTTGATTGTTTTTTTGAATCAAGGTTATACTGTGCTAATAAAATGAGTTATCAAGCATGACTTCTTTTTCTATACATGTAAAAATATTGTGTAAGGTTAGAATTATCTTTTCCTTGAATGTTTTATAGCACTCATCTAGAAAACAAACCTAGATCACAACCTAGACCCAGCTGTTATAGCTTTCTTTAATAATTACAGGTATATTAAGATGTTAAGTTAATTATAATGTTTCATAATTTTAACAAGTTATTCATTTCCTCTATTTCTCTTATTTTATTTATTTTAGGTAATATTATTTTATTTTATTTAAATTTATCATTATAAAGATCTCCAAAGTAAGAAGATGAAACATATATTTGTCCCACATGTAACTGAAAAAGAATCAATATGGAAAATATATTTTTAAAATCCCAACAAACCAATAAAAAAAGATAAACAACTCAGTTTTTAAAATGAGGAAAAGACGTGACCAAGTACTTCAGAAATGAGAATATCTAAATTGTCGATCAACATTATGAAAAGATACTCAATTTCAACAATAATCAGGAAAACATAAATTTAAATCATAGTGAAATATTTTTACATTACCCCTAGAAAGGTTAAATTTTAAAATAATGACAATATCAAGTATTGGTGAGTAATGGAGTAATTGAAGTACTCATAAACTTTCCCAAACTGGGGTATCTACTGAGGGTTAATATATGCATACTCTATGACCACGCATTTCCATTTTTAGTTATACACCCAACAAAAAGGCACATAAAGGCACAAAAAAGATATGGCTAAATATATGGAAAGTTTCATTATCATAAGCAAAAACTGGAAACAACTCACACAGGCAACAACAGTAGTGTGGATAAAAACATTGTAGTTTTCATTCAATGGAATATACAGGATTGAAAATCAATAAATTACTGTAGCATGAAACAGCATGGATGAATCTCACATATATACTATTGGGTAAAAGAAGTGTTAAAACATAAACTGAAGCACATTAAAATTTTTCAAGAATTTATTTCAGCATACACCAGTTGGTCTCAGGCAGCCCCAGACCAAAAGTGGCTAGGTGTGCTCCACCCACAGGAGCTAGGGAACAGGTTTTTATAGAGAAGACTCAGAAGCTAAGCGAGGAAATTATTTGATTGGCTATAGCTTATACAGTAGCCTTATTTGGGAAAGTCTGGTTGGCTGTGATTGGTTGTTCTTAAGTTTCATTTTCTCGGGTTCCAACGCATTGATTCTGACCTAGGTTTCAGTTTGCTTACATAAGCTACCAAGGCATTAGAACCACCTCCATCTAATGGCCTTATTTAATTAACAGAAGCAAAACAAAAAAATACATATAGGTTGATTCTGTTTACGTGACATTGTTAAAAGACAAAATTTAAAAATAGAGCTGCAGACACAGGTGGTAATTATTACACCAAAGTTAGAGAGTGGTCACTTCTAGAGAAGAGGAGAGAGTTTTGATGAGAAGGGACACTTGGGGGGCTTCTAGAATGATGGTGTCAACCTTCAAAATTTAACAAAGAAGGTTACCAAGCAGCAAATGAGTTTATTCAGGAATAGCAGAAGAATCGCAATTCAGGAGTTGCAAACTATGGTGAAAAGGCAAGTCCAGAGAACAAAGGAGGAGAACGTCCATTTAGAGGAGGAAAGAGGGATTTGGGGAGGGACTGGTTTGAACAAAAGTTCATTGGAGGGAAAGGAGAGTTGGAAGTGGTGGTGACCTCTTGAGATGGCTTAGGCTTGTAAGCCCCTTGCAACCGAGGTTATTCGAGAACTGCAGTGGGCTTAAGGAAAATCAGGCAGGCCTGGTTTAGGAGGAGAAAATGTTCTCTTCCCCTTTAACTCACGTTGCAAGTTCTGAATGCCCGGTTTTGCAGGGAGCGGCTCTTGCGTATACTCTTTCATAGGGGCGTGTTGTTCCCAGAAGGAGGGTGGCCAGAATCGTTCCGGGTTTAGGCTTGATCAAAACAGGATATAGTTTGTTCTTGTTTCTTCTTGCATGTCTTAGATTGTTCTCGCTGTGCCTCGTGTGCTTTCTTTCAAAGATATTGATGTGATCATTTTTCTTAGCTAAAAGTACATATTGTCATGTTTATTTGATTACTGCAAGTATATAGCTGTGTGGGAAATAAACGGCAGCATGCAGTTGCAAGTGCTGCCTTTGCTCTGCATCCCCTGTGTCCTGGTTCTTTCGCGACCCTTACCCAGGGACCCCAACGCACTAGACGTTGACAACCTCTCATTGGCTGCAGGCAAGCACAGCTCACTCTTTCTGGGCGATGAAGAAATATTCCTTCGTGCTGGTCTACTAGGCTGTGAGGGGTGGTAGCGCATGAGCGCTCTCCCTTCCGGACACATTTTTTTTTTTTTTTTTTTTTTAAGTAGACTTCATACCCAACGTGGAGCGCGAACTCTTGACCCTGAGATCAAGAGTCCCCCATCTACCGGACTGAGCCAGGCGCGCCCCACCCCCCCACTGCTGACTCAATTTTGATAAGATTTCCTTTATGCACTTTCACAATAGCAATATTCAATTTTTTGAACGTAGTAGTATTTATACAAGTATTTGCTTTATAATTACTCATTATGCTGGTATATATGTCTTATTCTTCTGTCTGTATATTGCATAAAACATTTTTTAAGTCAAATTCTTAGGAGCCAGGCTAGACAGATATGAACGGCATAAAGATATGTCCTCATACCTATTTTCTTAAAATACGGTCTAAACAAGGGGTACATTTTAGCTGTATTTAGGACAACAACAGTGACTGCAGGTTCACAAAGATTTAAAATAGGATGAACGAAATATGTCAGAGATGAAGGTGGGCTGACTTCCCAGGAGCCAATAACAGTGGACTGGGGAGTGTGGTGGTGACACGGTGGCCCATCCCCAGTTCGCTAGTTCCATACCTAACGAAACACTGTAAAATACCTTTCACTCGCTCTGCGGTGTTTTATTCCTTCTCCAGTCAGCCAGGAACATGGTTAAATCCCCTTTATTTAACCCTAATAGTTCTCATTTTCATTTAAAAAATCGTGAAAAATTGGTTATTTTGTGGAATATTCATCTCTTCAGAACGTTCGTTCTACTTCAAGACAATTGACTGGAACTGGAAATGCTCCGTTTTGGGCGAGAGTGGGATTAATATCAAGGAGGTATTTAAATCCTGGGCGTCACTCACTCCAGCCTGTAACCAGTGGGACTGCAGGGGCCCCGGGGCCCCCCCACTGCAGGTCACTTCATCGCTGCCTTCTCCTTTTTTTCCTTTTTCCCTTCGCCATGAAGCTGGAACTATATTTTGTGGGATGGGAGGACACAAACACTCAAACTTGAATAACTAGAAATATAACTAGAAAAATAACTAGAAATTGAATAACTAGAATAACTAGAAATAACTAGAAATAAAAAGTGTGAGGGTTTTGTTCCTTTACGGAGCTTCTGGATCTAATCTCATCAGCGTACAGTTCAAATGGAAGGGTCCTGCTCTTCTCACGCGTCTGACCTTGGCCCCGTGGCCGAGCAGCACTTTCCCGCAGCTAACATTTTGCTCCCCGCCTCTCCGCCCCTCGCCTCGCCTAGCCCCCGCCCCAGCACACTTCCGGCCCCGCCCAGCCGGCGCCCCCAAAACACTTCCGGCCCGACCCCAGCCGGCTCGCTTTCTCGCGAGACTTGTAGCTTCCCGCCCACCTCGTCCGCCGCTGCCCGCGGCCGGCCGGGATCTCTCCTGGAGTGACCGCGAGGGACGCGAAGCCCTCACCCGCCATACCCCAACGAAAGTGGTCACATTTAGCAGCCCAAAGCCAGCACCAGGGCCCCCCGATTTAAATTCAAATTTCAGATGAGCAGGGATCAACTTTTAGTATAAGATACTAATTGTAGTGTAAAATTCGCTAAGAATCTTTATTATTCATTGTTATCGAAATTGGAATTTAGCTGAAGTTCGAATCCAAGTAAAACCGTGTTTCATCTGGCAACCCCACTTGGGATCCGCGAAGCCAGAAGCCAGCGACCCGGCTGCCTTGCTGCTTGGCGCTCCACTGAGGGTGCCCTCTGTGCACCAGCCTTCCTAACACCCCTTTGTGGGTGCCTGGTGGGAGGCGGGGTGGGGCACCAATGTGAGACAGTTTACTAAAAATGTGTATTTTTAAAACAATAACTATTCTCCCAACAAACAACAGCCCAGGGCCAGATGGCTTCCCAGGGGAGTTCTACCAAACATTTAAAGAATTAATACCTAGGGGCGCCTGGGTGGCTCAGTCGTTAAGCGTCTGCCTTCCTCTTGGGTCATGATCCCAGGGTCCCAGGATCGAGCCCCGCATCGCGCTCCCTGCTCCACAGGAAGTCTGCTTCTCCCTCTCTCACTCCCCCCTGCTTGTGTTCCTGCTCTCATGCTCTCTGTCAAATAAATAAAATCTTTAGAAATAAATAAATAAATAAAAATAAAGAATTAATACCTATTCTTCTGAAACTGTTCCAAAAAAAAAAAAAAGAAAGAAATGGAAGAAGAACTTCCAAACTCATTTTATGAGGCCAACATTACCTTGATCCCAAAACCAGACAAAGACCCCATCAAAAAGGAGAACTACAGACCAATATCCCTGATAAACATGGATGCAAAAATTCTCAGCAAAATACTAGCCAATAGGATCCAGATGATTTCTTTCCTGTTGGATTGATGCAGAGACTGCGGAAACATGACATCTCATTTTTTGGATCATCCTCCTCTTCCCAATTTCTACACAATGGAACATCACAGGACTGAGCCCGGGAACCTCTTCATTCTCTTTATCAGCTTCATTCTCTATATCAGCTCTCACTGCTGGGAGAGACCCAGGAGCACCACAGGGGAAAGGGATGATAAGGGACTGCCAGAAGGGGCCAGACCGCCTTTGGCACAGGACTTGGAAAGCACTGAGCTGAGGATGGAGCGGACTTGCTTTCCTGGAATATATCCACCACTCCCCAGGGTCCAGGCAATTTGGTACATCGGAGTAAAAAGAAATTGCAGTCTGAAATGGCTGGATTTACAGTTCCCGGTGCGTTCGATCAGTGATAACCACCCGTCCAGAAGGCTTGCTGGGAAAACAATGACACTTCGATCTCTGGGTCACAGACAAGACAGGGGCTAGCAGACGGCCTGGAGATCTGGCGGGGTCTAATACTAGAGCTAACTGCGCTAGTCATTAGCACTTTCTGAACAAAAACTGGGTAACAGGTGAGGGCAAGGCTCAGAAGTGGTTTAGTTTCACCAAGCCAGTTCTCCCCATGGAAGGATGGGAGGGAAGATAAACCACAGGGCAGACAAAGGAAAATGCAGCCCCTCTCATGATTTGCGGTTATGGTCCATAAAGTTGCCAAGAACACTGAAATAGCAAAATACTGAACCATCGCTCCCCGGGGAAATGCAGACTTAGTTCCTGCCAGCCTCTAGCTTTTGGTCAGCTGAGCAATCCGTAACCTTGTGTTGTTTCTGTTTAAAGACACCTTATGTAGTAAGTCATGTTCATGTATTAACATTGAACTTGCAGGCAGCAGCACTAGAACTCATGCCTGAATGAAGCTTATGGAACGCACATTCTCTCCGGAAGGCACATCCCAGCCTCCTCACCACTAGGCACCCTAGACTGAGCACTAGGCTTCGGGGCCACTTGAAACAACAAGATCGCCAACAAAAAACACAAAAAAATCTGACACACATTGCACAAATAGACCTGAAAAGGACACTTGTTTTCAGCACAGGAGCTGAAACGAGAAGGCAGAGTGTTGTCCAAGCTCAGCTGGGCCTGTCCCAAGCTTTCACACAAGGCCCCCACCCCCACCCCCCACCCCACCCGCGGCACAGCCAGACCCCAGCCAGTGTTCAGAAGGAGTGACAGCAAGTGTCCCTGACCCTGTTGCGAGGAGAATGGCCTCTGGGTTAGAAGCTGGGTATGAGGAGGGCCGTGCCGTGGCCATTGCCCACCAGGAAGGGAGGGACAGAACCCTGGCCAGGTAGAGGCAGTGAGGAGAACTTGTCTGTCTGCACGTAAATTCCCATTTCCAGAGTGCAGGGGTTTCTGTGAGAGTCACTGTTCCAAGTGAGGTCCCAGGAATTGTTTTTGTCAAGCTTCAGGGACCAGTGTTGGCTTCCTTCCAGGCCCTTCTCGGCACCAGGCATGCCTAGTAGCCCTCTGCATAAAACGTGGCATTTCATCTTCAAAAGGCCTGAAATGACTAGTCCACTGTAACACAGCAGGTCAGAGCCCCAGACCAAAGACCCCTGACCTCCAGCTCCATTCTGTCCCTTGTCCCCTCACCCCCTTTATAAATCTCCTCTGCAGGTGCAGTGAGGCCAGGAAGGAGCTTGCCCAGGAGGCTCCAGGAAACCCCTCCCTCCTCATCCCACCCAAACTTTCCTTTTCCTCCCTCCCTCCCCTTCCTCTCTCCCACCCCATCCACCCCCTCTTCTCCTCTGGGAGCCCACTGCCCAGACCGCCAGTGTCCGACCCAGCTGGTGGAGGCGACTGGGCAGCCCTAGAACCACTTCCCCCAAAACAGCGTCTGTAAGCTTTGCTGATCCCACCACAGCGCTGCGGGGGAGGGACCCCCCCTGGCTCTGGGTCTGTGATTGCTGACTAGGACCTGCCCACCTTGTCCTTCCCTTCAGCCTCCTGGAGTGGTGACCACAATAACCCGGCCTTGGAATCACTTGAGGAATTTTTAAGAGATCTGACGCCCAGACCAATTCAATGAGAACTCCATGGCTGGTCTGAGGAATACGAATCTCCAGCTATCTTCAGCCCTGCTGAGCTCCCGTGCTATTTCCTAGGCCTTGGCATCCCCGCCCCCACCCCAGAAACCCAGAATTCTCTGGAAGATCAGGTAAATTATGTTACTCATGATAGTTAGAGGGAACACATTTAGCCTATGTTAATTAATTAATTAATCTCTTAGAGCGGGGAGGGACAGGGGGCGAGGGAGGGAGAGAATCTGAAGCAGGCTCCATGGCCCAGGGAAGATTCCAATGGAGGGCTTGATCTCTCAACCCTGAGATCATGACATGAGCCGGAATCAAGAGTCTATCGCTTAACCCACTGAGCCACCCAAACGACCCTAGCCTATGTTAATTTAAATGTGACAAACCTTCTCACATTCTTTAATGCTTGCGTTCAAATACTTATATCATTTAAAAAGGCAGAGTCTTCCAATTAGAGTATTTTTAGTAGAGCGAGGGGCTTAAAGTAACCTTTACATGACAAAGAAACACTGAACTATCTGGGGATCTTCAAGGATCCCCTTGCACACTTGCTTTCAAGGGTTGGTTTTTTTCTTTAAGATTTTATTTATTTGTTTATTTGAGAGAGAGAGAGAGCAAGTGGGGGAAAGGGCAGGGGGGAGAGAATCTGAAGCTGACTCCGTGCTGAGCACGGAGCCTGACGCGGGGTTGGATCTCAAAACCCTAAGATCATGACCTGAACCGAAACCAAAGAGCCCAAGGCTCAACGGACTGAGTCACCCAGGCGCCCCGCCAAGGGTGGTTTTAACAACGCAGAACTGCCTATGACATTTTCACACAAGATCTCATACCAGGCCAGAAGGTAAGACAGGCTCTTGTCTCAACACCCTCTGCTCTCCACTTGCTCTGAACCAGCTCTGCGATGCAGAAGAGCATTGGCATTTGTACAACTACGGGCAGGGAGGGAGCAAGCTTGCTCACCTGGCTGAGATTTCTTTCCGGGTGCAGCTAGGAGGCTGGTGCGGCCAGCTCAGGGGGGCGTGCAACATGGAGCATGCGCTGTTGGGCCCTGGAACCTGGGCAGGAGCCCTGGGAGCAAAGGCAGGGGCTCTCCTCCTTGGGGTGGCCGTGAGCACAGGGCGCAGGGCTGGGACAGCAGGAGTCTAAGAGGATGGCATGGAGCGAGGGGCTGTGGCTTAGGGTGTAGGGGTGGATATGGGCTTGGGGGAAGATCAGCTGGGCAGGGCTGAGGCTGGTAGAAGGCAGGGGTGGCCTGTGAGGGTCCAAATGCCATGCGAACATGCAGCGTGCGGGTGGGGGCTTCCACCTCTGGAAAGATGCCCCTGCCCCAGCTGCAGCATGGAGAGTGGCCCAAGAGGCACGGAGGCAGCTGGGGGGATGCCAGGGCAGCGGGCCGCCAAGGGTGGGGCTTTCCTCTTGGGCAGCAGTTGGTCAGGGGCGCAGGTCAGTGGCAGGCTGTCTGCGGAGGGGGTCGTGGCATGCAGACACCCAGAATCTTGCCCGCCCTCCCCGGGCCATTGCCTGCCCCCTGCTCCTCTCTCCTTCCTTTTCAAGCCTCTCCTCAAGGAAGTGGGTTCAGGTGTGGCCGCTGGCCGCTCACCCATGTGGGGACTGACCTTGCAGCCTCATCTGGGCACTCGGGCTGTGTCAGCTTTGGTTTCTAATGGGTGGAGGACAAGGTTCAGGAGTCTCCTTGGACAGCTTGCGGGCTGTAAGATCCAGTCATACAGAGACCCACCTGAACAGGAAGCAGAGAGCCCAGGGCAGGGACGCAGGGAGCAGGGAGGGCCCACGATGGCCCTGTCCTTCTTTGCATCTGCATCTCTCCTCCCCAGTCACGAGCACAGCAGCCCAGTGGATAAGGACTTCCAAGTGTTAGAACAGAAAAAGCACCTGCAGCCTCTCTCCACCATTTCCAGAGGCTTCAGAGGTAAAGGATGTATTCCAGGTTAAAGGCAGGTAATCAGCAGAGTCAGACTGAGATCCACTCCTGAGACCCAATCCAGAGTCTGGAGCTTTCCCGTGGTCATATTTTGTTGGATGAAACCATGCATTCTGTGTCTTTGGAAATTCCCTGTGGAGGAGGCTAGCGCTGTCCTCTGAACTGGGAGCCAGATTCAACTGACCTTTGTCCCTGAGGCAAAGACCTGGTCCATGGGCCCAGGTCAGGTACACAAAGGGAGAGCAGGTCCCAGGCCCTTCTTTAAAGCAGGAAACCTCATGTTCTGCTACAGACCCGTCAGAGTCTCCAGGAGATCCTGATGCCTGCAGCTCGTCACATAGCATACGATGAGTCAGGACATGGAGCTATGGAAGCAAACGTTCCAGGAATTAATTCAGGAGGTGAAGCCATGCCACGAATGGACCCTGACAGTAGACAAAGACCTTCTTCCCAACAGCCTGAAGCCAGGATGGTCACAGTACCAGCAGAGGGCTTTTGCCAGGTGAGTGGGGAAAGGGATGGTATGTATTCCAGAAAATTCGTTACTGTGTATCCTTGCTCCTTTTCTTGTTTTATCCCATGCTTGCACACGGAAGACTACAGGAAGTACGGTGCCCATCATCCAAGACGTTTTAGCTTTGGTAAAGGGTTTTTTCTTTATCACAGTGAACCCCAAACAGTAGCAGGACTGGGCACTGGTGTGGGCTGCATAGGGGTTGGGGGGGAGCAGTGAGGAAGAGGGAAGGGGAGCAGATGAAGGAGAGCTGGGTGGGCAAAGTTCCCGCCTCGGAGGACCTGGGGCTCACTATGGAGCCCAGAAGGGAGAGGTCCCGTGGGCTGAGGAGGCCCCTCCAGGAGAGGGCAGAGGTTAGGGTAGTTGAGCAACATGCAGCAGTCTTGCTCCCTCTGCTCTGGGCTGACGGATCCTTTTAAACTAAGACTCTTGGAAGTCATCCAAAGCCTTACCCTTTTTCCCAGGTGGGAAAGCAGAGCTCCAAGGGTCAGGGAGTGGGGCTGCCCCCCTGCACAGAGGGTGGGGGCCTGAGACTCTCTCCTGGGACTGGGGCAGGGCCTCGGTGCCTGCCCACTGCCCTCCTCTCTGGGGGAGGGTCTGGGCAGAGGAAGCAGAGGTCTCCTCTCCTTGTGGCCCATGGCTTTCCCGGGCCAGGAGCTGGCACCAGGAGCATCCAAGCAAAATCTCAGTCCCCCCCTTCTTTTGTGAGAACCTTGAACTCTGAGCTGGCAATGAACAGAGCAATATGACTCAGAGGGAGGGCCAGGGGAAGCAGCTCAGGAGAGCAGAGGCCAGGGCCCTGTGCACCACTGACTCCGAATGACCCCAGTAAGGCCATCTCACTCATGGTGGTCAGAACCTCTTGGCCTCTTCCCTTCATTTCATGGCCATGTTCACCCTGTGAGATGCGGCCAGAATCAAAACACAAGAAGGAAACCTTGACTGGCTCATTCTTCCCAGCCCCCTCCAATCCACCATCCCAGATTAGTCGAGGCTTGGCTGCTAGAACAGATAAACCTCGAAATATCAATGATTTGACCTAACACGTGGTCCCCATGTCACCGAGGCAGAGGAAGAGGAGCTGGAGGGTTTTCCAAGAGCTTCTGTGCCAGATTTGGAAATAACACGTCATTGCCCACATCCCATTGGGCAACCAGTCATATGGCCCGACCTAACTGCGAGGGGGTTGGGAAGTGGGTGGGAGTGCATGGATAATTTGTCCCTGCCATACTGTAGCTTCTGCCTCTCCCATAATTCCTGTCCTGGGTGCAGCCATGTTCTTGTGTGCCTTCTTCCCCTCTCTCCATCATATCCTGACATATATTTGTCCAAATATGTGAGCTCAGGAAATTGCCCTCTTCCCTGCAGAGATGAGGTGTCATTCTCTTGTACCCTGAGGCTAGGTGCACACAGAATATGAAGTTTTCCAGGCTACCTTGAGCAATGAATTGGGTTGGAGGGGGAGCAAAAGGAGAGAGAGCTGGACACAGTGATCTCCCTAAAATACTGGCAGATTGGGGGCCCCTGGGCAACAGGGCAAAGCAATGCTTTTCCTCCAGACACTAGACCTGCCCTGATCTGTGGCTCTACGACTTACTGTCTTAGGGCTGTTTGGGTGGCAATAAAATAAATAAGATAAAATGAAATGAAATAAAAAAAAAAATACCCCAGACTGGGCAGTTTATACACAACAGAAATGTATTGCTCACAGTTCTAGAGGCTGGAAGTCCAAGATCAGGGTGCCAGCTAGTCTGGTGAAAGCCCTCTTCCGGGTTGTGGACTTCTCCTGTATCCTCACATGGTGGAAGGAGCTAGGGGGCTCTATGGGATCTCTTTGATAAGGGTACTAATCACATTCACATGGGCTCCACCCTCATGACCTAAGCACCTCCCAAAGGCCTTCTAACATCATCACCTTTGGAGGTTCGGATTCCGATATGTGAATTTGGGGGGAAGCACAAACTTTCAGATGGTAGCACCTACCAACACCCGCTTGTACCACCTGTGGATTTCAGTTCGGAGCTCTTGGGGGATGATTTAATAGCTGCTGTTGCCCCTGTAGCCTCTGACCCACTTCAATCTACATTTGAAGAAGCCTTGGTTTGGGGTTAGGAGACCGGAGGTCTAGTCCTGCTTCTGACACCCACCAAGTCTCTGCACATGATGGGTTCCAGCATGCACCGCATCTCTAGCACCATCGTGTAGGACTTAGAAGGTCCCTTCCAGCACCAACAGCTTGTGATCTGCAATTTTCATGACAGACACCTGTGGGTCACAGGGCATGTTGGTGGCACGGTGGAGACAGGGGCTCGCTAATTTCTTCCCCCACTAACCTCGACCCCTGTCAAGTCACGTCTCTGTGTGGTTGGGCGCCCCTTCCTCCCTCTGGCCCAGCCCACAACTCGGCCATCCTGGGCCAAGCTGAGGGTCTCGTCTTCTGTCCCCACAGGTTCCAGTGCTCCTTGTGCTCTCGCAGTTGGGCCTCTGCTCAAGTTCAGGTCCTTTTCCACATGCACAAGAGTGAGGGGAAACCCAGGGGCAAGGTGAAGATGAGGGTCTTTGCCCAGAGATGTCAGAAGTGCAATCAGTCTCCATTTGAGGTTCCCGAGTTCACAAAAGAGAACATCTCAAGGATCCTGAACAACCTGGTGTTCCGAATTCTGAAGAAATGCTACAGAGAAGGATTTAAGTCCATGGAGACGATACCTACCATCAACGAAATCTCTCTTGAAGGGCCGCATGACAGTAACAACTGCGAGGCATGTCTGCAGGGCTTTTGTGCTCAGAGAGGGTCAGGTGAGGCCCTGCAGTCACCAGCGTTGCCGTCACTTCCTGCCGTTAGCTCACCCGCCCTTGGGACCGCCATCCCCACGCCCTCTCCCACTAGGAGTGGCGCCCCAGCGGACACAGTGAAGGGGAACACCAGAGCGGATGCGGTGAAGGGGAACGCCATGGGAAACAAGGGAAAGGCTTTACCCCAACCCTGGTGTACTGTGTCCACAAAGGCTGCGATCCTCCCCACCCACTGGAGCCCGAGACCAAACACCCACCACCACGTGGAGAGGAGAACCCAGGTCAGCACCTGCAGTGAGGGGCCCTATTGCCACACAGCCTGGAATCTCAGGTGCAGGAACTTTAATGCTTGCTGCTGTTTTTTCATTCTGATCATTGTGGTGATCATCGTCGTGGTGATCATCGTAGAGACCATTCCGTGGACCTCCACATGATGCCAGGTTCAAAGTCATGTAGTATTGTTCCACGGATAGGAAATACACAGAAGAGGTAAATCCAGAGACAGGAAGTAGCCTGGTGACTGCCAGGGGCTGCGGGGAAGGGGATTAATCGGTATGGGGCTTTTTGTGGGCAGAGGGTGGGTGGTGATGAAAATGTTTGGCACAAGTTGGAGGGGGTGGTTGTACAATACTGTGAATGCAGTAAATGCCATTGAATTGTTCATTTTAAAGTGGTTGATTTCATGTGATTTTTAAGGGTTAATGTTAATTTCAATTCAATGCAGTTTTGTGTAAAGGACGCTGACATTCTGCTCATTGTCAGAACTGAGACCGAAGCCTTTATGGCTCACAGAACTATTTGGAAATCTCATGAGACCTGTGGATCCTCTCTCCCCAGAGAAGCTTGCACAGACCCAGTGACGTCAGCCTGTGGAAGCACTTGCCATGGTTTTCATTAGGTTGAAAGCCTGGGTCTCAAAGCAGTGTTCTCCACAGCAGGGTCCGTGCAGCTCAGGGCTGCGGCAGGACCATCCGCCCACGTCGGGGAGATAGCCTTCAAACTCTATTTCATGTTTCTTTGTACTTTACTATTTCTTGTTGCACAGTTTATAATGTGCGTTACTGTACTAGTAAAATGGTATTGTGACACAATGTGTAATTAAATAAATATACACCCATCTGGAGTGCATGCTCAGTTTCTCATTGACTTTTCACTTTTTCATTTTCAGAATTGAAACTCTATACCCATTAAACAACTCGCATTTTCTCCCTCCCCCTGCTCCCTACTAATGCCCATTCTTCTTTCTGTCTGTATGGATAGGACTACCCTGAGGACCTCATAGAGGTGGACTCATACAGTATTTGTCTTTTTGTCACTAGTTTATTTCACTTAGCATAATGTCCTCAAGTTTCATTCATGTTGTAGCGTGTGATGGGATTTCCTCCCTTTTTAAGGCTGAAGAACATTCCATGGTATGTATATACCACATTTTGTCTACCCATCTGTAGACATCTGGGAGGCTTCCAGCTCTTGGCTATTATGACTAGTACTGCTAGGAACACGGGTGTACCATTAGTTCTTTGAGACCCTACTTTCAACATACTCAGAAGTAGAATTGCTGGACCATACGGTGATTCTACTTTTAATTTTTGGAGGAACTGCCATGCTATTTTCCATAGCAATTGCATCATCTTACACTCCCACCAACAGGGACAAGGGTTCCAATTTCTCCATATCCTCACCAACAATTATTTTCTGGGTTTTTTTGTTTTAATAATAGCTACACCAAAGGGTGTGAGGTGATACCTCAGTGTATCTTTGATTTGGATATCTAGAAAATGCAATTCTTTATGATGCACACTTCCTCTTTTGAGGCAATATCTGAAATAATATTTGTACATCTCAGCACAGATGCAAGTATTGGGAACACAACAGAAATGTGTGGGTAAATTCTTCACAGATTTGCTATTCGTTTTCTAATATTGGGCACAGTCTGTCTATCTATTTAGCAAACTCCAGAAACTTAACATTTAATAGTGGACAAGATAGTTTCAAACACATGCCTAAGGAACAAGGGTGCCCAGCAGCCCATAAGGAGCTGGAAGCTGAGTGACCAGTGAGGTAGGGAGGACACGCTGGGTTGTTAATATAAAAAGGGGTTCTTAGTAGAAAACAAGTCATAAAATGTTAAAGATAGAATCAACCTTGGGCGCCTGGGTGGCTCAGTCGTTAAGCGGCTGCCTTCGGCTCGGGTCGTGATCCCAGAGTCCTGGGATCGAGTCCCACATCGGGCTCCCTGCTCAGCGGGAAGCCTGCTTCTCCCTCTCCCACTCCCCCTGCTGTGTTCCTGCTCTCGCTGTCTCTGTCTCTGTCAAATAAATAAATAAAATCTTTAAAAAAAAAAATCATTAAAAAAAAAAAGAATCAGCCTTAGAAATGTCTTCTCCAACTCTATTTTTTACAGGTAGGTAAAAGGTGAAGTGATTTTCCCAAGATTATACGGTGCATTAGTAAAAGAGCTGGACTTGCAATCCTGGCTCCCCGAGTCCCAGTGCCGATCAGCTTCCAGAAAAGACTGGAATGTGTGTGCATGCGTGTGTGCGTGCACATTTGCACAATAAAGAGATGGCAAATACAGGGAGATTCGAAACATCTGTTGATATCTCCAGACAGACTCTACAGTATTCAAAGATAGGCAAGGATGGGTGGAATGATTTGGAGTATGTCAATAAGGAAAACAAACTAGAAAATGGAATTTAGATCATTGGGACATTAAGGGAAGTGGATGTTGAACCATTTGTGAACTCACTGAAGACTGGCGTCAAGAACTTTAATTTCGGGAAAGAATTGGAAAGTTCTTTAAAATTCCAAGAAATGTTATTACATGATCAAAATTTACTCTAATAACACATACTGCTGCCGACAAGTAGGGTGGGAGAAGCTAGGCAAATTGGTGCCCCTATGAATCAGGACGTGGGAAATGAGAATCGCATAAACCTACACCCACCCAACACAACACCTCAAAGTAGGCTTCCTTCCCACTCAGGAGTAGTGAGAGATTCAAGAGATGGCACTGAGGTGGGAAGGAAGGGACACAAAGAAGGAAAGACAGTAAATGATTTCTGGAGGTTACTGTTTGCCATCATCATTAAGTTACCCTAAACTGGTGTTTGGCAAGCATGCCTAATGGTCATTCTAGAAAGCTCCAGTTAAGAAATGTGGTGTGGTCCTTGCTGGTAATTAAAATGTACTACTCGATGATTTCACCTGTGTCTCTGCCCCTTAAAAATCCAACGTCTGAAAAATGGGTATAATAGTAAGCTTTTGGAACCAGAACATTTTTCTTCTAGGAATTACATTTTATTCTTTTATTCATATTGCTTTAATGCTCATACATATATCCTGCTATGGAAATTCCTTTTCCAAATTATGAATCAGTCCATATGCATCATGTAAAATTTTCAAATCTCTATGATATTTCCACTGAGATGCCCTATAATCGTGCTGCATTTTTACATTTACATGAATAAATTAAATAATATCTCTACAAATGTTATATTCAAACAATATATTTGGTATGGGATATAATGTAACACGAAACAATTATGTATTATATACTTTGCAATACTTTTTCCTTTGTTTATATGTAGCTCCAAAACCAGGTTTTTGCACAAAAGACTGGTTTTATTGAAACAAATTTTGCATTATTCATGGACAATTTGTGTGAAAGCCCCTATTTGCCCCTTTTAAGATTTATTTTCCATTTGGCTATATATAATGTATACCTTGGCATGAAATGAAATTTCAAAATCATTCAAGTAGTACAACTAATAAATTTCAATTCCATTTTTGAAGAGTTAAAAAGAAAAATGCAATTTTTGAGGTTCAATTGAAGTGATTTCTCATTTTCCTACTCTTTTCATCTCTTAACCTACTTCTCAGAGTTTGTTTTTAACTTGAAGCAATCCTCCGCTGAAGCATTACCATATGGTTTTAGAATGTTCTGCCTTTTTTGCATCTGTTGAGGATAAAACACTGGGAATTATGATTAAATCTATCAAGACAAAATATGGAGGGTGTCAATAGGGGCCCCTCTGGGGACAGACTGTTCTTCAGATAAGAGAAAATAAAAATCACTCTTCCTTTCTTCCAAAAAACCCAAATGGCTAGACTTGTGTGTCCAATATGGCAGCCACCTGTGGCAATCTAATAATTAAAAATCCTTAATTAATTAAAAGTTCTTCACTTATACCAGTCATTATTCAAGTAGTCAAAACCACGTGTGTCTGATGGTCACTACATTTGGACAGCACAGTTAAAGAACATTTCCATCACTGCAGAAAATTCTATTGGATGGCACTGAACTAGACCATGTAGGAGTCGATTCATATAGGAATATACGTAAATATATGCACTTTTTCCTTCTTAGTCATAAAAGCTACTTGTTGAAGCTTATCTTCAACTCACAGTCTTGTTTCTTTTAGCCCAAAATAGTGGTATAAAAATAGACATTTGTACAATTTCTCCAAATCATATGATGTGGTGTAAGAGTCCAAAGCCCTATCATGAATCCCATCCTTGCCAACAAAAAAACAGTCTCATGAGCTCCCTGTGGACGGCAGCATTGTGGCCTGGGCAGATTTTTCCTGTAGCACCTGTCAGGAAAGCTTTCCTAGGCACTCCTCATCTGTAATGGACAAGTAGTCATCCCTGCTACCTTGTAAAGCCACCTTGGAGGAGGAGGAGTCCCTAAGGGTACTGCCTCTACTCCCTGCTCTAAGGTGCATCCTGGGACCCCCGAGGTACCCACTCAGAACAGGAGGACCATCCATGCAGGCCACGTAAGGCTTCCCAGGACCAGCCAGGACCACTATGCCTCTGTGAGGACTCCCAGCGCACCATCTGAGTATCCTGTGCCCAATGCATGGGCAGACAATCCAGCTCTTCTTTCTACCTTCAATGCCCAAATTATACCTAAAGTCTTACAAAATACAATTAAAATATATGAAAACAGCAGTTTGTATAAACCCAAGGAAAGCTTTTCTTAGTAAAAGAAGTAATTCATTAAAACTCTTTCAAAATAAAATAAAATCTCATTTGGCTAGTCCCATATAAATGCTCTTTTTACAATCCCTTTATCCCTGGATTCCTAAAAACAGTGTAATCAACTTCAGATTTTGGTCTCTAAGTTATAATTTAAAAAAATAACACATTTTCTAAAATATTAAATGTGCACTCTTTGGAAACAAGTATATGCAAATGAACTTTTATATATAAACCCACTTATCAATTCTCCAGTCCACAGAGAGAACTATTTGCAAATGTGAAATCTGAAAATCATTTTTCCTAACTATGACTGTGGTTTCTAGACTTTGTCCTTAAGCGCAAACCATTATTCCACAACACCAAGATTTATAGCTCCACAGCACAGGGAGATTCTGCAGTCTTCTCATGGATGGCATCAAAGCTGAAGGCTAAAAGATACTTTGGTGGTATAGCTGGGAACAGATTCTGTAACAAAAGAAACAAAGATACTCAACCATTACCCATTTTATCACAAAGTGTAGCTACAAAACATGGCTCATGTTAACACACAAAATACTACCACTTCCTATGTTAAACTATGGAGATAAATGGATTTATCTATCACCATTAAGTCAGCTTTCACAAATGTTTAGTCATGCTTTAGAAATATTTAGATCTAAGATAGAATTATTAACCCTCATTCTTTTGCAATCATTCCAACAAACTGACACAGCTACATCAGGATCTGAGAAACTGTATGACCCTAAAATAATAAAAATTGACAAAACAGAAATAGATGGCCAAGGACCTGAGACAGCAGGTAAGACCCCAGGTGGAAGGGAAAATGGTTTATAAGCAAAGTTTGGGCTATTCCTAAACCAAGCATGATCTTAGTAAGTACCCCTTTACTCAGTCTTGCTCTTCTCACTGGTTACTGCCCACTCTCCCTTCACAGCCAAATTTTGTCAAAGGATGGTCTGTACCAATGGCTCTCAAGGTGAGGCTCCCAGGTCCAAGGTGTCAACATCACCTGGGACCTTGTTAGAAATGCACATTCTAGGTCCTACCCCAGAGCTGCTGAGTCAAAATCTCTGAGGGCGGGGCCTGCAGGTGATTCTTAGGGTCACTAACACTTGAGAACCAGCAGAGGGTTTCACTTGCTCATCATTCTTGAATCACATGAGTTTGGAGGTCCACGTGACTCACTAAAGCTACTTTTTTTTCCCCTTAGCTATGGACTCTGGTCAAAACCAGCTGAGTATTTGGAAATATCATATGAACCAATATGAATACATGAAAGACAGAATTATTATAATTATTTAGAAATAAGTGAATGAGTTCAAAAGCTATCATCACTAAAGTTAACCTTACAGAGCAAATTATTTTATCACTGACCAACAGATCCAAAGCTAACTACCTATTTTCTCTAATTCTTTCTTGCATTTTTAAACAATAGCTCTAAAATGTAATTATGAATAAATCTATAAAATACAACAGTAAAGGTTTTCACAAGAGGAAACTTATACAACCCAAAGATAAATTTTGCCAAGATAAATGGTTCTGCTATTTGTTTCATGTTTCATATAAATTTCTCATTTATTTCATACTATTTCAGCATTCAAGATTGGGGATACCTGAATGGATTGGAGGTAACTGCATAGAGATTTGCTTAATTTAGTTGAAAAAAATTTTTAATTTGCCAAATAAATGGTATTTTTCATTGATGTCATGAAACCCCTGAATATCTGAATGTGACCAATCATCCTTAGTCTAGAATGTGCAACCATAGCCAGGAAGGAGGTGGTTAGAAGAAAAAAGGGTGCTTATGGCTTCTTCCTGTGTTTGTGTGCTTACAGCAGAAGGAAGGGCTTCTATCTTCCAGAACACTGGGAACAGCCCCTGGGGAAATAGCTTCCCGCCCTTTCCTGAGGTCCTGCGACCTCCCCCTGCTCCTGGGTATTATCACCACCCTGTGGGAAACCAAAGCTAAAGGGATCTAGGTACTAGTCTGCCACTTCGTGTTTTTCCTTTTGTGATTTTTATATAAGTGGACCTTGATTTATGTAAGAAACAACTTTTTCTAAAGTTGAATTTAAATGGATTTTGAAATGGAATCTTATTTTCCCATTAACCGGGATACTGTTTTGTCAATGTCATTTTGTTAAAAACTCATGTACAGTTAGTAATGCAACATCCCAAGTGTATGTTTCCAGGCCTCTCTGTCAAATAGTTGGTGATGTATCAAGTATTCAAGTACACTAGAAAAATTTGATATTAAAAAAAAAATTATATGTGTATATATATTTGGTACTTGGAAAAATAATCAATTAACCAATTAACTTTTTAGCATTGTGATTCATGTCAATAAATGTGCTGCATGAGTACATGGAATTCCGTATATTTATTTAAAAAAATTTTTTAAAGATTTTATTTATTTATTTATTTATTTATTTGAGAGAGATAGAGCCGGGAGAGGGGCAGAGGGAGAGAGATAAGCAGACTCCGCACTAAAGCGTGGAGCCCAGTTGCAGGGCTTGATCTCAGGACCCCAAGATCATGACCTGAGCGGAAATCAAGAGTTGGGTGCTTAACTGACTGAGCCACCCAGGTGCCCCTAAAATAATTTTAAATAAGATTAACGTACCTCTTTCTTTAACATCTTCGATGTAGGCTTTCAAAAATTCTTTATCAAAGCATTGACGATCTCGTTCACTTTCCATCACTTCAACACCATCTTGACACGGGGTATTATCAAGAGGATTGTCCATAAGGCTTACAAATCTATTCAAGAAAATATGGACAATATCACATTTTCACCTGTACGTATTTAACCACAGAATTCGTCTCATAAGAAGTCAACCTCTGTGGTATTAAATCTCAAGTTCTTACTTATCCTTGAAGGTCACAGACGACCGCATAATATTAGCATCACCAGTGGAACTGGTCCATGGAATAATCCAACAGGATTATGGAATCAGTCCTGCTCAGAGGCCTGCTGGGGGAATGAGAGCCACTCAGCTACAAACGGAGGACAGTGGGCAGGAGGCCCTGAGGTGGACACACCAACATTTGCTCTCTGTCAGACCCTTCACACTGGATCGTGTCCTACTATGTTTGATATTACTCCCAATGAATGATATCAAACTCTAAGATGAGGTGGGGTTAAATTATAAAGAAGTCAGATGATCAATATCCTTGCAACGGAAAAGATGGATACTCCTACCAAAAAAAAGAAGCTCAAGGACAGAAACTAAAATGACATTTGATCTCCTGTCCTCACCATTTTGAAAGATGTTTTGGTGTGAAAGGCAATGTAATTATTTCAATTCAAACTTGGAAATCCCTCGAATAGTCTCTGGCTGCAAGTGTGGGCCCTTGCTGGCTTGGGTGGTATCGTTCTTACTGGTTTGTGGAAGCTCTATACACATGGAAGATAAAGCCCACCTGTCCTATTTTTGTAACATATATTTCCCAGTTCTTTTTCCTTGTAATTTTATTTAATGTCTAAATGCGGAGAAAGCAAAAAGTTTTAAATTCTTTGTGGATAGATCCATGCAACTTTTCTTTTGCAAGCTCTTTTTTTTTTTTAGGATTTTATTTATTTGAGAGAGAGAGAGAAAGAGCATAATGGAGGGGGGGAGGGGCAGAGGGAGAGGGGACCCAATGCAGGGCTCGATCTCAGGACCGTGAGACTATGACGTGAGCCTAAGGCAGCAGCCTAACCAACTGAGCCACCCATGAGCCCCCTTTGCAAGCTCTTTCATTGAGTTAATTTTTATCATCTGTCCCTATCCAAAAAAAAAAAAAGAAAATGCCTATATTTCATCATTCTTCAATGTTTTATCAGAATAATCACTGTACATATTTTAAAATTTGAATAGTGAAAGGCTACTTTTTTATTTAAAACCATAGTCTCTCACCCGACCTCTGTGTCTCAGATCCCCAGAGTCAGTCTCTTTCATCGGTCAATCATTATTTTTACTTAACCTACTGGAGCTCTCTTTTACACAGGACCAATACTTCAATGTTGTTTAATCAAGCGGAAGTATTCCTTCCCTTCTCTTCAGTTCCCCAACCCTCCCACCTCCCAATTTTTATGATCTATACTTTCACTTTTTCAACATCCCACTATGAAAATTTTCCAACATTTAGAAAAGTCAAAAAAATGCTACGGTGAACACACCCATCCCTACCACCTAGGTTCCATATTTAAGATTTTACTGCACCTGCTTTATTACACACCCACCCGTGTATCCACCCCTCAATCTACTCATCGAGCCATCTTATTTTTTGATGCATTCAAAGCACATCACAGACATCACGTACTTTCACTTTTACACCGTTAACACCAACACCATCCGCATTCTGATCTGAAACCATATTTAACTTTTCTATCTTGCCTGCAGTTTGATTCTAAAATTGAAAAACTCATGTTTTTGTGACAATCAT
Organism: Phoca vitulina; assembly: GCF_004348235.1. Classification (NCBI taxonomy): domain Eukaryota; kingdom Metazoa; phylum Chordata; class Mammalia; order Carnivora; family Phocidae; genus Phoca; species Phoca vitulina. The sequence continues at coordinate 5,303,356 of NW_022589716.1, forward strand.
CTGGAAAGGCTCGGTGATGCCTTCATGTTTGAGGCTGAGACCACAAAATGTTGGCTGGGCACCCGCACGTGCAGACCATGCTTGCCCAGGCTCCAGCCCACCGTGGGTGACCATGTGGGCAAGGAGCTGCCAGTCCCCTGCGGAGTCTCCAAACACAAAACTCCGGGGTTTTTCCCCCAGGGCCACCCTAGACGAAACCTCAAGCTTTTTGGTCAGGTGCTGAGTGGTCTGCCCAATGGAATCGAAGAGGAGATTGGAAGGCGGGGGATCGTCTGCGTACATGAAATTGTCCTTTCGTTTTTTAGCACCCTGCCTCAATCTGCACCAACCCAGCGGACCTGGAATTTCTGACCACATGCTTCTTCAGAGTTCTCCAGGGGTCAATGGGCTCAATTTCTTGGTTTGGTCTCTGAACTTGAGCCTATTCCATTCTATTTTTATCAGTCACCACTGTTCCATCTCCTGTATGTCTCCCAAAGCGTGTTGACATCTCTCATTCTGTGAAGGCCTTCCCCTGCTTTCTCTGTCGTGGGGGGGCTTATAGGTTTTTCTTTTTTTTCCTCATCTCAGTGGGATCTCAAGAAGGATAGGTGTTAAACACATGGTCAATCCACACATCATTAACATGGCATTTCTTATTCTTTTTATAGTTTCCTTTTAATACTTAATCTGTGGCTTAATCTAGATGTCTCCCTATATGACACACAGCATATATATGGCTATAGGCCATAAGCTTTCTGATGCTGTAGAGTGAAGAACAGGCTTTGTCTTCCCTAATTAGCCAACTTCCCTAATGGTGTTTTAAGTCACTCAGACCTTCCGCACTGGTTTATGAAAATCCCTGTATCATAGATTAGGCTCACTTTCAGTACTACCTACTCTGTTCTGATCATTCATCTACAAATCATTGCCTAGCACCACCTCATTTTGATTCTTATACCTTTTAAACACATTATGACTCACAGTAAGGCAAATTCTGTCCTGTTACTCTTGTTTTCCAAAATTATTGTCGCTGTCCTTAGCTTTCTGCCTTTCAGATATCCCTTCCAATCAGTTGTTCAAGTTCCAAAAAAGAAATCCCACTGGAGTCATGGTTGAAATCACATTACACTAAAGTATAATCTTTGGAAGAAATCACGTCTTTATCTCCTTTTCATCCAGGAAAGACACAGTATGTCTTTCCAAATACTCAAGACCTCTTTGATAGCGTTTGGGAACACTTTTTCATTTTCTTCACATAAGAGAGCTATTTTACTAGCATCTTTTCTAGATTTCTTTTTTAGATTTTTATATTTTTGGCTAATACAATTACTGCCATCATTCTTTCCATTATTTTTCTATAGGTTATTTCTAAGAAACTAGTAAGACATAGAGGTCTTAATGCAAACTTATATCTAGTGTCTTTATTAAACTTTTATTAATTCAAAGAGCTTCCATCTGATTCTTTTAGATTTCCAAGTCCTACAATGACATCATCTGAAATGACTTTAGTTACCTGCACACAGGTCAGTTTTCCCCTCACCAGGAGTTCCCTTCCTGTCTTTGGTTGTGAAGTTGCTGCTCCTGGTTGCCTGAGTGTGGAAGGGGCTCCAAGGAGGTGGGGGGTCCTGCTACCCCTCCCACCAGGGGGCCTCTTCCCATCCAGAAGACATTCCTAGGACAGCCAAGGGCAAGGGAAGACCCATTCCAGTGGAAGGAGTATGGTGGGCCAGTGGGGAGAAGATGTCATATCCCTGTTCATCTTGTGCTTAACACAGGAATGAATTTAGTCTCTCTCTTTGCAATAGTTCACTTCTCTATTTCTGTCTGCTATGCATCTTACTGCCAGGATCGGAAGATGAGGAAGATTTATGCCAAGTGAGCATTTACCACGGAAAGAACTGGACATCTCTGGGAAATCGCCCCTTAATCGCCAAATAGCAAACACCTGGTATTCAAGGCAGATGGGTCCCCGGACACAGGGAGGAAGTGGCTCTCACTGGAGCAACCTCGTGTCAAGGTGGCCTGGAGTCAGCTTCAGGGGAGGGTGGAGCTGGGGCTTTTCAAGTCCACTTCCAAGGTAAGAAAGACTGTTCAAATGTCTCCCGCCAGATTAGAATCTGTATCACATTTGCAGGGATGGCTTTTCTTAGTTTGGGGTGGTTTACAGGTTCCTTTAAGGAAACCAGAGAAGGGTAAGACAACCAGGGAGCCCTGGTCGTGCGCTTTGTCACGCTTCAAACAAAGCAGCGTTTGTCCAGAAATCCTCCGAGATCTACTTCCTCGTGCCACTGGCCAAAAACTTCAAAATCCTGTAAAAAGGCATTGAAACTTCTGTGAACTGGGATCAGGTCCTCCGAGCCCAAGAACCATCCAATATGGTTCCTGAGACAGGTGGGCGCCCAGGCGCCAGGTGCCCCTTACCTTGCACGTGAATGTCTCTACAGGGATCTACTCACTTTAAAGGTGTGGATGAGTCACACAGGGCCGTCGGGAGCTCCACCAAATGGTCTCCACTGACAACTAACAAGGTGAGCTTCTTTAGGTTAAGCAAGGCATAAGGAAGATAGGTCAGCTTGTTCTTATACAAGAGAAAGGTCTGCAGTTCTTCTAGCCTAAGAAGAAGTAAAAGGGATTAGAACTTAAAAGGATTAACTTCATGGGGAAGGGGGGCAGGGGGCGGAAACCAAGTGAATGGCAAAGAAATTCTGGTATGAAATCCCTACATAGTTTATTTTATGTATGTGACCCTATGAGAATAAACGGACTTTAAAATTTAAATAAAGTCATGCCAGGTGACACTATTTGGGTTTTTTAAGTTTTCACTGGGTTAATTGCCAAGCAAAGACAAATATAACAGCAGGATAAGCAAACGGCGCATTATACACTAGTCTGGGAGGGGGCCTGACCAATCAGTACACCTCTCCAAGTGTCTACCACATTCCCCGGGGTCAGCAGGGGATGGGAAAGGAACCATACTGGAGTTGGGGCCTGGAATGAACAGATTTGAGCAACATGTTTCCTGGGGGTATATCTTGAAAGCCCGATATTCCTCTCCCATCATATTTTCTAACTTTAAAATGGAAAGAAACCTGCAAAATGAAAAGGAAATGAGCAAAATGTGCTCCAGATATGTTTTATTTGTTTTCCGTTTTATTCTGACTCGGTGGACACCCCCCCCCAGTTTTTTCTTGCATGCATTTGCAAAATCTTGACTGATCCCACAAATATTTCACCAAGTTCCCCTCGTGTTTCAAACTAAAACAATTCCCACTTAGTCTCACAAACCTGGAAAGCACCAATACGCATCATAAGTACCAGGAGTAGAAAAAGGTCATGTGAGTGACCTTCAGTACTAAGTCAGTTTTGGCTTCTGTATCACGACAGCTTACTTATTATGCTCTATCTTTATAAAGAAGACTGTGGATCCCAGGAGGCCAGATACTGTGTTTCATTCACCATTTTAAACTCTGGGCCTGCCATTCAGGAGCCTAATATCATTGGTGGGATGAATGAATGAAATAAATGAGTGAATGAATGGATCTTACATGACTCGGTATAATTTTTTTTTTTTTTTGTGAGCTCTATGCTCAATGTGGGGCTTGAACTCACGACCCCACAATCAGGAGTCGCGTGCTCTACTGAATAAGCCAGCCAGGTGGCCCGGTGTAATTATTTTCTAAACATGAAATACAAGGATATAAATGGAAAAACCTTCCTAATCATATCGATTTTGTTTGAAAGATTATATGTGATAAATCAATAAATGAAACAAAAAAAAATTATCCTCACTGATACTCTAAACACAGAGTAATATGTTCCTCGTCCGTAAATAACATATATATAAAGACATAGAGTGATATGTTCCTATTCCATATATAATAAAAATACTTTGCTATTTCTGTGGGGTAAAGAAAGTTAATGATGTCATTCTGTTGACGATTCAAGCAAATTAAAGGTCACCAAGACAACAGAGATGTGTTCAAATGCACACACATATGCACGCACATGTATGAGGCTGACTGGAAAGTGTCTTATCATATGAAGAATGAAACTCATTTCCCAGAAACAATAAGCTCTTGGAAAAGTCACTGATTTCAAAGACCATTCGTGTGTTATGCATGTTTAAAACGTTAACAATGTCTAAGGCGTTAGTAAGTAATTCATACACCTCACCTTCAGAATGCGAGTAGCTACCTGTCTATATCTTGGGGCAGGTCACTCAGACTATTGTTGCTGATATCCAACCACTGCAAATTACACATCCTCAGGACACAGATCGGGACACTGGCAAACTTGTTTGCTGAGATATCTACGAATGTAACTTGCTTCAAGTTACTTAACTAGAAAGGAATAACAACATATTCTAATTACTTTTGTAAGAGAGGGTATGTTCAACTAATAATTTTCAGGTGCTATTTCTTCCCAAAGGCCCTTCTAAGAATATATGCAACACAGATCAGCAGAGTATGTATCTTGGAGCGCTGATGCAGGGCGGGCTGAGATCAACAGCACGCAGGGGCCGCCCTCCAGGAGTTCACACTTTTAAAAATAAGCAATGCCATTTTATGTAGCAAGAACTAATGTGAAGTTTTCAACTTGGAGCGTTCGGTAACACAGACATAAGGGGCTAATGTGCCGACGTCACGGTGGGGTAAGGGAAGGGGTCAGGAAAGATTTCACGGAGAATAGAGTTTTTGCACTGGGTCCTGAGGTTCCTCGACAGGTGGAAAGAAAGGGAAGTGAACTCCAGATGGGAAACAGCATGTGCAAAGTCACAGAAGACAAAAAGCGCAAGCCTTAAAAAAACAGAATGACTTGAAGACAGCCACAAGGAGTTTTGGCAAATCTTAAAAAGACTCACATTTGAACTTGTGAAGGGCCATGGCAAAAGATCAGAAATCTCTACTCTTTATGTCTCATTTCCGTAATTTGTGTTTTTAACATGGTAACTGGATATGCAGGGAAATATTTTTTTTTATTTCAAATGCAAATCTACGAATATTGAATGACGTAGGAAAAGTGTCTCATGTTTGGATTTTTTTGTAAGTTGGGTCGTGGCTGTGACAATATAGACAAATAGAAGGAGCTACCTTTTACTGACTTATTTTCAGAGTCCACAAATAACATTTAGGCTGCCTCTCAGGACACATTTTCCAAACTTATGAAATATGCAATATGGAGCCAGTTGGGCCAATAGAAGGAATGACTGAAATGTAGAAAAGAAAGAAGCAGTAGGCTTATGCCTGTCTTTACCTTAATATCATACCTAATCCCGTATTGCCACATTTGCTTTAGTGACCCACAGGTCAAACTCACCCCCTTGAATGGGCACATTCTAGTTTTGCTCTTGTTTTGAATTTATGAAAATGAATGTGAAGACAGTAATGTGACAGTGAATAAGCAGTCAAAAAAAGATGTTTGGGGTGCCCATAATTCAGTCTAAAGTCTCTGGCTGTGTTGCAGAGATTCTCAGACCAGCAGAAAAACCAAGACTGAATTACCATCAGCCTCTCATCTTTCTTCTTTTTACAATAAATGTAGAAGGTGCATTTTCTTTTTCAGCCTGTAAAAGAATAAGTTCTTTCCCTTTTTTTTTTTAAGATTTATTTATCTGACAGAGAGAGAGAGAGAGCACAAGCAGGGGGAGTGGCAGGCAGAGGGAGAGAGAGAAGCCATGGGGCTTAATCCTAGGACCCTGGGATCATGAACTGAGCTGAAGGCAGATGCTTAACCGACTGAGACACCCAGGCGCCCCAAGTTCTTTCCTTTAAATATCCTCAATAAATTAAGACTTCTGTGAAAATTAGAATAAGGAAAATCACAGTGGCATCAAACTAGCAAGGAGAGCAAATGCCTGGATATCGTCATTCCCCACTAGCTACTTTCATCAAGGGCAAAGCAAAACATTCAAACTCTTTTGAAAGGTACTTATATTTGCCTGACAATTCCGGGGCTGTCCAGATAAAAATCTGACATTCAGTCAAAATAAATACAACACTCATTTATACAGAAGTTTCATTATCTTTACCTTTGTCTCAAAATTCCTGGTAGTTCCCTCCATGGGTCATTCATTCTACTTGAGGTCTGTTTGAACTTGAATTCAGGATTGTGTCAATTATTTGTGTGAGAAGCATCCTCATGAAGACAGGCACAATGATGCGAATACATTGAACCCTACCAAACCATACACTTAAAAATGGTCACAATGGTAAATGTAATGTTTTTAACCAAAGGAAAAAAAACAGTGTTTTAATGCCAGCATTTGGATATGGCATCCAGGCAAACAGTGCTTTCCTGAGTCTGTAGGGGCGAGAACCTGGTGTGCTGTGTGCTTCCTTTGGATACATACAAGTTGGACACATGAGGCTGAGACATGACCTGTCTTCAGCTACATAGTTTCTATTTATCCTGAATCAGCCATACTTTGAACAGGTGGCTGAAATTTATGGCCAATGAGAACCATTCAGGCTGGAAATAGTGAAGCTATATATAAGAAGAGTCAGTGAGCTATTATAACAGAGCCAACTGGGGAAGTATAACAAGTACAGTGCATTTACAGAATCCCATTCAAAGCAAAGAGCCTAAAAATCTATACCCCGAGTACATTTGCTCCCATGTATGTCAATATAGGTGAATCAGCAGGACATTGCTGTTTGCCAGCAAAAAAACAAAAAAACAAAAAAACAAACCCAAATGGTGGTTGCCTAGGGCTGCTTAATATGCCAACTCATGCGGATTAACTGTAAACAGGTGAGACAGAATTTTGAGGGAATGATAAAAATATCCTGGAAGTGAATTATGGTGAATTGTACACTTATGGTTAAATCTGAAGGTCTATAAATTATATCTCAATAAAGGGGGGAAACAGAGAAGGGACAGAGAGGCGAGCCTAGAAGGCTGTTGTCCCAGGCCTGATGATAACAGCACGGGCTTGGACAAGGGTGTTGGTGACCAGTTCCTGGGTGGTGGTCAGATACAGAACCTATTCTGAAGGGCATTGTCAACAGGACTTACAGAGTGAATACAGGGCATGGGAGCAAGAGAGGTCAAGATGACTTGGATTGTTTCCAGCCTGGACAACCAAGAGAAGACTGAGCCAATTTCTAAACTGGGGAAGCCTGGGGGCGCCTGGGTGGCTCAGTCAGTTAAGCATCTGCCTTCAGCTCAGGTCATGATCCCAGAACCCGGATGGAGCCCTCCCCTACTCAGCGGGGAGTCTACTTCTCCCTCTCCCACTCCCCCTGCTAGTGTGCACGCTCTTTCTCTCTCTGTCAAATAAATAAGTAAAATCTTTAAAAATTAATTAATTAATTAAAATAAATAAACTGAAGAGGCCTGGGGAATGAGCAGTCTCATGCATGGAGTCATGCTCCTGGGTGGATGCCCTCACCTGGACTGTCGGGCATTTCCTGAGGCGACAGTGGACGCGGCCACTTCCTCCCACCCAGAAGTTTCCAGGCAAGGAGAGTAACACCCCATCTAGGACTCTAATCAGCAGCCAGGGCCTTGTTAGCACCACACCAGGAACACTGTTTCCAGTCTGTTCATTACCAGCAGGATTATGAGATCTCTATCTCCCTTCAGCATAAGAAGCCTGTTGAGTTTTGTTTGGCAACACTCTTTCCTCTCAGCTGCTCCATCTCATCAGAATGTGATTTTAAATCATTTCTCCAGTGAATACAGACCAAAAATCATTAATGAATATTGCTTAAATTAATAGACTTTTAAAATCTTATCTGTTAAGACTACTTTGGTTATCTGCAAGTTTTTATGAATATATAAACTTTTAAAAAAAATTTACCCAGTTTATTTCCAACTGTTTCCAATTTATTTTACCACTGTGGATTAAATAAATCCAGATCTGCATTACAGACAACAGGCATCATACATTGAATAGGCATTAAATAAAAATATCTTATATGAAAACAGGACATTTTTGCCTAGTTTTGGTTGTTTTTGATAGCTTTTCTGAACTTAAATTCAGCTCCTGGCCTAGTATAAGAACATTTTAAAAGACCTTCTAATCGCTGGTATAGGGTGATTGAAATGTCAAGAAAGCATGATATAATAAAGATGGATTTCATCTTGCAAACTGTCTTCCCTGCATTATAGATCATCCCATGTCATAAACCAAATACAAGTAAATCATAGTGCCAATATGACTGCTTTCTTACTTCGAAGGGGAGCTCGGTTAATTCTAGGTTTCCAGAACAATCCAGTTTCTCTAGATTTTCACAGTCTCCCAGTTCTGGAGGAATGCTCCTCAGATGGTTGAAACTCACATTGAGTTCTTTCAGGTTCTTCAAACGACCTGTCATCAGAACAAATGAACATCCATGGGGAAGATCCTTTAAGGTCTTTTAATAACAAACACAAGACAAAGATATAAAACATTTGTATAAATGACGATGAGGGAGACATGAAACATAATTTTGTATTTGTTTTTTAAGCACTTGATTAAATGTCAGCTCGTCTTTTATCCTGAGCATGTCAGTCCTTGATCATAGCATTTTTTGCTTACTCTCTAGTTAATCCTTCATGGAACTATAGGCAGCCCCCAGACCTTCACCCCTCCCACCCCAAGAGAAAGAGAAGCAGTAATGATCACTGTAGCCTTCATTTTAAGGTACTGCAGCTAAACAGAAAAATGATGGAGGATTATAAACTGTTGATCAAAATGACATAATAGGGCTACACTAAACTTATACAGGAACAAATTGGTCGTATTTTATGTTTGCAATGAACATGTCATTGCATGCTTAACTTTCTAAAACTAAAAGAAAATAAACAAAAAGTTCCTAAACACAGCATTGCTCACTCATGAGACTTCTAGTTTCTGAGCCATTGGCAAATGTCTGCCTATGCTGAGTTCTGCAGGTGGGATCCTGCTATCACTGCCCCAAGGGGACCTGGCGAACTAACCAGCAGCTCTGGGAAGACAGGAAACAGCCCGGTCCAGCAGCGTCCTGGGCCAGGAGGGAAAGGAAGCGCCAAGCCACCACCTGCCCACCAGCAGCCTGCTTGCCAGACAAGAACACTGAGGCTCCTGCTGGAGAACATACCGATTTCAGCTGGAAGACAGGAGATTTGGTTTTTTGGCAGATCCAGAATTCTCATGGCTTGGAACAGCTCGATATAAGTAGGAATGATTTGAATCAGGGTATTATTGATGTGCCATTCTTTCAGGTGTGTCTGCTCCTTCAACGAATCCGGGAGCTCCTAAAACAGAATGAATGACATCAGTCACAACTAGTTCCTCAAGGTGTCGGAGCCGAGTGGCGGCGTGCGCAGAGCCAAGTACAACCGGGCATTTACGTAAAAGGCAAGAAGCGAGAGAGCATGGGGGAGAGCATCAGGCCTAATCTTAGCCCGCCCCACAGCCCCTCCAAGAAGCCACTTTAAGACTCTGGGGTTGTCATTAATTTCACTCTGGGGTTGTCATTAATTTCACAGATTAGCCCAATTACAAAACTGCCGTTCATTCATGATATTAAGATCAAATGCCCAGTGAACACAGACAACCAGGCTCACACCCATAGCCACACTGATTTACATCTCAACACACACTGATTTAACATCTCAAAACAAAATCTGTCCATGCACTGGATTTTTAAATTTGTGCTACGTTTCCCCTCCCTAGGTAGTTGCTTGATAAAGATCTAATAGTTGCTGTGCCAAATTTCTCACTGTTTTTCTGAGTCTATCATAGGAAAGAGCACCAGAAAGACAGCAGGGAGACCTGAACGCTGGGCCAGGCTCTGCCTTTTTCCAGGCACACCACCTCCCTCCCTCGGCCTTCATTTGTGAAGCGACAGAGGAACTCAGCAGAATCCAAGGCCGCCCCTGGCTCAAGGGCTCTGGGATACAGTTGGAAAGGTGCTCAGAAGTGCTTATGGATGGAGGTTGTCCAGGTGGGCTGGGTAACCCCTGTGGGGTAAGTGCTTAGACCAGGACCGTGTTTGACAACGGCACATGAGAATGATTTACCAGCGGTATTTAACTAGAACTGCAGAAGAGCACCCACTGATCTCAGTGATGGGGATGCAGGAGAAAGAAGACTAGAGATTGTACAGTAATAATCTCTCCCAGTTTCAGAGGACAGTGCAACCAACAAGTCAATGTCCTAGAATATCGGCTCATTTAGAACCCACAACAGCCCTTAGAGGAAGCCAAGGCAGGCCTTAGCACTGGAGAAGATAAAATATATGAAAGTGGAGTAAATTGCCCCCAGATCACATGGCCAATAAAGGACAACCCCCAGGATCCCCCCCCCCTCCAAAATTTCAGTCTCCGGGCCCAGAGTGCCTTCAGCCATAAGTTGGGGGGATAAAAAGAGATGGAGGGCAGGTTCCAGAGAACCCTGTGCCCCAGAAAGGGACCATCGTCCCAGTTTGCTTGCCAGGGCACACTCAGGTGCTGCTTCCACCAGAAAACGTCAGATCATGGGCAAGCCCTGGAGATGCCTCCCCAAGCAAAGCAGCGGGTCAGGGGCACTGAGAGCAGGAGGCCACCTGTAAACACCTGAGGAAAGGGGAGGGGGGGCATCTTTGTCCTGGCCTCAGAATCTCAGGAGGAAAAGCAGTTAAAGGGTCTGTCACTACCCACTGGGGGATGTTACCTAAAAGACTCAGTTTATTAAAAAAAAAAAAAAAAAAGGTGGGGGCAAAGAGTGATTTTAAAGGTCTGGGGGAGAGACCACAGGAGTATATATTTTAAAGGCTGTGCCATCCTGGGGAGGGCCACTGGGGTCGCAGCCCCTGCCAGCCTGGGAGGGATCCTGCTGCCCTCCCCAGGACTACGCGGTCTTGCATGGAGGAAGGGACGAGAGAATCTGATTCAGAGCAGGCAACTGGCTCCTCCCCATCCATGGGAAAGCTCCTCTTTGGGCCAAGGCCAAGGCCAATCAATGCCTGGAGCAGAGCCCAGCAGCGCTCATCGGGCACCCCCTTGCTGCACTCACCGTCCACTGCTCCCCCGAAAGTTCAAACACAAATGGACTGCTCCGTTTGTCTCTCTCCTTGGAAAGTGAACTCTGCCTTGCGAGAGTGTTCCTTTCGATCTTTTCCAGAAGCCTCACACTGGTGTCTACAATGCCATTCTTGCAGTATGCAGCCTGAGGGATGCCTTTCCTCTTGCACTCGGCCACGAAGTTCCACTCCTCCTTTATCCTAAATGGACAGCAGAGGCCAAAGTCACGTTCCTGGGGAACCGCCCTCACCTGCCCAGAGTAGCCAGCAGGACACCTGGGCACAGGCGCAGCCCTTCCCAAGGCCGGCGATTTCCCCACAGCGGCAGGAGACTCAAGCACCCCCCGACCCCCCCACCCACCCAAACCTCAGCCCTCCTCCCTGCACCTCTTCTCTCGGTCCCTCTGCTGTGGGAATGTAAGGGGCATCTTAAACCCTCAGAGTTGTGAATTATCAGCAACTTTGACTAAAAAAGTAGAGAAGGAGAATCAGGGCCAGCAAGAGACCCCTGATTCAGAGCCTGGACCACGCTGTTAAAGGAATCACAGGTGTTGAAACATTCTAGTAAGTGTTTATAGACTGTCTTTCCACCAGTCAAGAGTTAGGAGTGTTAGCAAAGCTTGGTAGCAGCACTAGAGAGGGATGGAATTCCTGCCTAAAATTTCTACCAAAGCTACCTATGCATTTTATTAATTACAGTTTCCTTTGATATTATGTGGTGCTAGCCCAAGTTGTTTTGTTTTGTTTTGTTTTGTTTTGTTTTGTTTTGTTTTGTTTTGTTTTGTTTTGTTTTTAAATGCATGGCCACAGGAATATGCTAATCTTTCAAGGGCATCTGGTTTGAAATATATAGGCAGCCCCAGTTTATAACATACCTGACCGATCTTTACAACTCTGCAGAGATTAAAGTGAACTTGTAGAAAACTGATAGCAACACAAATAATTCTTGACTACAACACAGAAATCAATTCTGTCCGGTGGAGGGACAACCCTCCCCCACCTCTGAGGACAGTTTGTTCTGTTTCCAAGTTCATTTCAATGTTCCTGATAGCTAAATGTGTCTGTCCTTTGGATTCTCCTTTGAACTGGCTGTAACACCTCACTGCTTGTCCTCTTGTTCATAATGAGAAAAACAGAAATTTTTTAAGATTTTATTTATTTATTTGAGAGAGAGAGAGAGAGCGAGCACAAGAGGGGGTAGGGTTAGAGGGAGAAGACTCCCTGCTGAGCAGGGAGTCCCGATCTCGGTCCCCGGACTCGGGGATCATGACCTGAGCCAAAGGCAGTTGCTTAACCAACTGAGCCACCCAAGCTCCCCAAGAGAAAACCAGAATTTTGAACACACATTCCTTTTATATCTGCAGAGTCATCACTGCACCTTTTTTGAGCGTTAACATTTAGCACAGGTTAGTCGCCCTGTGAGAAGTCTGGCAGGGGTGTGGCGAGGTGGGGAGAGAAAGCCCAGACCTCTTCCCCTCATCCCTTGTTGGGGTGGGACTGCCAGGGCTCAGGGAGTTGTGATCACCTTCTCCTTTATGTAGCTTCAACTGCTTTCAGTTCTGCCTCGTTTTTGTTTCACGTCCCCAACCCCCCCCAACCCCCACCCTTGTGATGGGCAAATCGTAGGGAATGAGTAAGCAGGGGAACCAGAGGGGCAAAGCTGCCGGGGCAGCGTGCAGAGGGTGTGGAGCCAACAAGAGACCCCTGATTCAGGGCCAGGACCACGCTGTTAAAGGAATCACAGGTGTTGAAACATTCTAGTAAGCACTTATAGACTGTCTTTCCACCAGTCAACAGTTAGGAGTGTTAGCAAAGCTTGGTAGCAGCACTAGAGTGTGGTCAATGTCAGTAATTCCTCAGGAGAGCTGCAATGCCGGGGTGGGTGCCTGGGGACACAGCCGGACCCTGCCAGTCACCAACCCTCTAGATCCCCACGGATTTTATAAAGATGATATGTATACCGTATGATCCAGACGTTCCGCTCCTAGGTATTTCTATAAGACAGGGGAAAGTGTCTATCCATACAAAGACCTGGGCATATGTTCATATTAGCTTTATAGCCAAAACCTGAAAACAACCCAGATGCACCTTCACAGGTGAATGGATGGACACACTGTAGCTTATCCACACGTGGACTACTACTCGGCAATAAAAAGAAATGAACTCTTGATACACACTACCACGTGAATTAATCTCGGTGTCATCAGGCTGAACGAAAGAATACAGACCAAAAAAAAAAATTATTCCATTTATATAAAATGATTTGTGAGACTCTAATAAATGCAAAATCATCTACAGCGACAGGAAGGAGTGACTGCCCAGGCACCGAGGACAGGGGATGAGAGGAAAGAACCACCTAGAGTGAGGAAGAGGCTTCTAAGATGACGAATATGATCCTATCTTGATTGTGCAAATGGTTTTACAGAGGTATATGTACATCAAACTTTTCAAATTGTATCCTTTAAATACGTGTAGTTTCCTGTGTGTCAGTTACGCTCCTCAGTAAGGCTTTCATAAAAAACATTTCGTGGTCCCATTTTCATCACTCCTGCATCCCTCCTCAATCCCCCTGCCCCTCTCTTGCTCTTTTGTGTGCACCTGGACAAACTTCAGTTTAGCTGGCATCCACCTCCCCCCCCCACCCCTGTCTCCGCACATGCACCCACCCAGGAGTGAGCGTGGAGGAAAATTCACTGCCTTGCAAACTGGCCTCGCTTTGAATGGTGACCCCTGACCCCAGGCCCCTCACTGCTGTCCAGCAGCCCTGCCACACTCCCAAGCTTGACCCTTTGCCCCAGGCCCTACGTGACTCTTGCACATTTTCTCCCTTTCAAGCAAACCTCCATCAGCGCCTACCCCATCCTCCGTCCCAGAGCTCCTGGTTCAGGGAGGGAAGAAATGAAAGAGAACAGAACACGTGGAACTCCCAGCACCTCATCCACGCCACCTGCTCACATCTGTTCCTGTCAACTCTGCCTGTGTTTAGCTGGTCTGTAAGAACTCTCCCAGATCCTCCCTGTGGTTACACCGCCTCCCGAGCTAAACCCAGCCTCTCACCTGCTCAAGGACTTCCTGCCCTCGGTTCTCTCCTGAGTATTTTCCTGCTGTGGATCACTCCCACTGATGCTTGTACCACGGTTATTTCTCCCAACTTAAAGGGCAACACTGCCACCCTCACCCCCCACCTCTACCCCCTGCAACCTCATGTCTTCCATCAAGCCCGCTGCACTTTATAGCCAACCCCACGAAAGAGCTGTGCTGACTCACATCCACAATTCTCCATTCCCACCCCCCTGTTCTCTGTTGAACCCCCTTCTTTGGAACATCCCCCTTCTTTGGAACTGTTCTCAGCATCCCCCTTCTTTGGAACTGTTCTCAAGGTCATCATGACCTCCACTTTGCTAGACCCAGTGGCCAAATCCAGTCTTCATCTTCTCTGACCCATCTGCAGCATTTGGCACAGCCCTTCCCCCAACCCCCCATGAAGCCTGATTGCCACTTGGCTCCCAGGACCCCTCTCTCTGCCAATTCCACTCCTACCTCTCTAGTCGCTGGGCTGACCCCCCCTCAACTTCCCAACCTCCAAATCTCCAAGGTCCCAACACCCAGCCCTTGGGCCTTTGCCCTTCTCATTCTTTGGATATCTCCCAGTGCCGTGGCTTTAAATAGATCTGTATGCTGATGGTGCCCAATTATAGCTCTCTAGCCAAGACTGCCTCACTGAATCCAGACTCCTTGCTTCCCCTGTATCTCCAGCTGACTGTCAAAAAGAGGTCCCAAAATTAACATGTTCCAACCCAAACTCCTAATCCTCACCCTAAAACCTGCCTCTTCCCCATCCCAGGCCAACCCATGCCTTAGTGTTTGCATTGCTCTTGTGTCTGCCTGGGACATTCGTTCCTGAATTTCTGCAGGGCTGGCTCCCGAGGTCTATGTGCACACTTTTTGCTCTTCCAAAATGACTTTGGGTATCATTGGAGTTTCAAGCTTGCCATTAAGCTGGGAGAAAGAGGAGCATTTTAAAAAGTATTTTGCTGATGGCCCTGGTTAGCCCAGCTACCACCCTACCCACATCCGAGTCACAGTGAGCTGAGCTTGGGTAGGCACTCAGCAATCAAGGAGGTAGGGCTTCAGGATCTACCTATGACGTCTCCATGTAATGTCATAAAAGTGATAAGTTTAAAAATTCCAGCACATGGAGAGAGATGAATTTAATACTGGGAGAAAGTGGTAGGATTGGCTTGGGATTGTTACTTTTCATTATTAGCGCTTCTGTATAATTTAAATATTTTAATACCATGTGATAAAAATAAATGTAAATACCTAGGGCCACCTGGGTAATTCAGTTAGTTAAGCATCCGACTCTTGATTTTGGCTCAGGTCATGATGTCAGGGTCCTGGGATCGAGCCCTGCATCCAGTTCTGCACTGGGCGTGGAGCCTGCTTAAGATTCTCTCTCTCCCGGGATGCCTGGGTGGCTCAGTCAGTTAAGCGGCTGCCTTCGGCCCAGGTCATGATCCCAGCGTCCTGGGATCGAGTGCCACGTCAGGCTCCTTGCTCAGCAGGTAACCCGCTTCTCCCTCTCTCTCCCTCTGCTTGTGCTCTCTCTGTCAAATAAATAAAACCTTTAAAAAAAAAAAAAAAGACTCTCTCTCTCCCTTCTCTCCCCCAGCCCCTCCCTCTGCTCATGCACTCTCTCCCTCTCTTAAATAAAAAATAAATATTTAAAAATAAATAAATGAATGAATGTAAATACCTGCCTTTGGATCTAGATCTGATAGTAGCAGTCAAGGATGTGGGGCAGACCCTGGGTCTAAGACATGCGGATTGAAGGAATAAAAGAAATCCCCTCAAAATGGCAACAGCCAACAGCACGGCCACTGTTCACCAAGCCTTGTGTTCACCAAGCACTTTGTTAAGAAGAGTTAACGTCTCTTCTACCCTCATTTCTTAGAACGAACCCGAAGGGCTACCCTGCCAATGTAATGGAACAATGCCCGTTAAGCCCTACAGAATACATCCTTCCTATATCACAAATGACAAACCAACATAAATGACTCACATATTTTGGTGCAGCCAATATACAATGGAAAAAAAAGGGTATTAGACACATCTCATTAAAAAGAAGCATATAACAAATCTTTTTTGGATTTCTTTTTAAATGTTTTCTATCCCATTCCCTCTGAAACCTCATGAGAATATAAGCTATTTTTTGGTGAGAGTCAAGATGAGACTATGAACTCTTTTTTTCAATTCCATTCTCTTCCTTGAGACTAATTAAAATAAGTAAACTGTCTAGCATAACATAGAGTTGTCAAATTGCTATGTTATACACCTGAAACTAATGTAACATAGTGTGTCAGCCACATTTCAATAAGAAAAGGGGGGGAGATCAAAATAAACAAATAAATAAATAGTCTTTGTCTTTATACTTTATCACCCATATAATTGAATTATCGTCCTCTTGAATCAATTTTAGTAGAACTTCAAACACAAGACAGATAGACATGTAAAATGATGCCATTACAGTTCCACTAATTAAATCAGTAAATGTGCAAATAAAATGCTCTTCCCTTAAGAAAAGAACCCACAATCCTAGCCTGGATGGCAAAGAGCCTCCCTGGATGAGAAAGTCCTCACTCAGAGCCTTACAGCGGTTCTTCTATTTCCCCCACTCAGAGACTGAGTTTCATTCAGATAGAGTGCTAGTCTGTATTGTATCTCTGCTTATAACTTTTTTTTTTTAAGATTTTATTTATTTATTTGACAGAGAGAGATAGCGAGAGAGGGAACACAAGCAGGGCGAGTGGGAGAGGGAGAAGCAGGCTTCCCTCCGAGCAGGGAGCCTGATGCGGGGCTCCATCCCAGGACCCTGGGATCATGACCTGAGCCGAAGGCAGATGCTTAACGACTGAGCCACTCAGGTGTCCCCCCGGCTAATAACTTTTAAGTTTTGATACACGCTTCGTGAAACAAATACAGTCTTACAAAATGAAGTACCATGAAGTGAGATCACGGAGCAACCTAGAGTGTTTTGCCTGTTTTCATAAAATTAAATTAACCAGATAATTGCTTGTTCTGATAAGGATTTCACCAGCTTTTCAATATATTGATTTCCCTACAGAAAACAGATCTTGAGAAACTAACGGTTAACCTTCAAATAGTATTAACAATCACAGTATGAATCATAGTATGGAAACTCAGAGACACCTGCAAAAAACGTAAATTTACTACATTCATTTTTTGCAGGGAAGCTAATCAGCTTGCTCCTTGAACCCCCACATTCCTTCCTCCACCATCCCGACTTCCTCCTCACCTGCCCAGCCAATATGATGGCTGTTTTTCTTATCTTCAGCTAGAAAAGCCTAACAAGGGGCGCCTGGGTGGCTCAGTTGTTAAGCGTCTGCCTTCGGCTCAGGTCATGATCTCAGGGTCCTGGGATCAAGCCCCACATCGGGCTCCCTGCTCGGCGGGGAGACTGCTTCTCCCTCTCCCACTCCCCCTGCTTGTGTTCCCTCTCTCTCTGTGTCTCTCTCTGTCAAATAAATAAAATATTTAAAAAAAAAAATAGAAAAGCCTAATAAATCCCCAAGAAGTTTTCTGTCTTAGGGCAAGATAAGACGCGGCACAAGCCCCATTCAGGGCCGACCCCGGGTACGGGAGGTATGGGAAGCTGTCCACAAAGCCATTTAGCACCACAATGCAAGACAGAGGCCAGGAGGCAAAAACCACTCCAAAGCAGCTGAGAGAACAGTTTGTGGACCCTGGCTCTCCGCAGATGCTCCAGCTCCAAGAACCCTCGGGGTGGTGGGGAAGGGTTACCTCAGCTACACACTTTCCCCAAACCCCCCAGGGCTTGCGTCCCCCTTCAACAAGTTGTCCTACCCTAGAGTAACCCTAGATGCTAGGAGTGGGGAGGAGGTCTGAGCAGAGCTGAGAGCCACTTTGGGCTCACGGGGTCCGGGGACCTGTGTAATTCGTGCTAGTGTAGATCACTCAGACCCATTACCACAGGTGTTGCCCGGTCTGAGGTTCTAATTCTTAAATTCAAGTTTCACATCATATTGGATAACCTCAAATTAGTGCAAGTGGAAAGAACGTCCCAACTATCTGTGATTGCAACATTGTGCAGGGGAAAGAGCTTGGTCAAATCCTCCACTTACCAGCTGTGTCAGCTCGGGCAAGTCACTTAGGTCCCAACTTCCTTGTCCGCAAGTTGGGGATAAGGATAACCACCTGGAATGGCTGTGATGCTTACAGTAACAGCTTAATAATTATCAAGCATGATCAGAACAGGTATTGGTTTGATCCAAATAGTTCATAAAAATGGAGAACTAAGAATAGAGAGACATTCATACCTTACACATTTGGTTTTTAACTTAAAGCACAGAAAAATATCAACCTTTGCCAACTTGAGATAGGGTCAGGGACCTCCTCCGAGAATGGGTCTGCCAATCAGAATCCCATTCTGCCTTCCTTATATAAACCACACCCTCCGCACATCATGCAAGAGCTCCAGTTTTGGTTCCTTCATAGGGAATAAAAAGTAGACATGCAAAGCCACCAGAATGTGCAACCTCTCCAACTTGCCATACTTTTTCGGATTTGTGCAGTGCTGAGTCAATTGTGTGGCTCACAGTTATCCCAAATGCAGTTTTTCCAAAGCGCTCAGCTTCATTTCATATACGTGTAACTCTCTTTTACTCCTATTTCATGAGTTTACATGAGCGTCGTCGAATTACCTCCTCTCAATCCAACTAAAAATGGTGTCAGTACAGCGAGTCTTACCCAGCATTCAGCTTAACAGGTGAGGGTGGAAATGCAGGACAGCGAGTGCCCTTGAGGTGCCCTAGGGCATGGTCTGCCCAGGTGTGGAAAGCATCAGAGGGCCTCGTGAGGCCAGCTGAGCAGCCTTCCACAGAGTGTACTGTAGAGAGTTTACTGTATCATGGCATCTCCCCCGGGCCTGGTACAGTGCCTGGAATGCATGTGGGTCCATACACCATTGGGGGGGGGGTGTCACTGTTATGGGAATCAGATATTCGCTCTGGGCAACAGTGGGATGCCTCTGAAGCCCAATGAGCAAGAGTCACTGAGAAATCCCAAAAGAAGAGCATCCCCCTCCACACCACGACCGCAGCCTGCCTAGTCCCCATTCGCTAAAGAAGCTACAGGCAAGTACAAAAAACACATACTTTTCCAATGCACTTTTCTCGAGCCTTTCTGCCTCCTTCTTCTGCCAAGCTTTGTGCTTCTTGACACGCGTTTCCCACAAGGCTCTGATGACAGAAATGTCGAACACGACCACTTTGTGTCCCATTTTGGGAGCAGGAAACTACCTATTTAAGAAACGTACATATGTCAGCTTCACACACACACGGAAGAAAATAGATTTAGCATGAACTTTATTTTTTCTTTAAGATTTTATTTATTTATTTGAGAGAGAGTGCGCATGAGCCAGCGCTGGGGGGGAGGGGGCAGAGAGCAGAGCGGGAGGGAGAAGGATGAGCAGACTCCCTGATGAGCACGGAGCCCACAACACACACAGGGCTCGATCCCAGGACCCCAAGATCACGACTGGAGACCTGAAACCAAGAGTCAGACGCCCAACCGACTGAGCCACCCAGGCACCCCAGTTTTAGCAAGAACTTTAAAACGAAACAAGAATGAATCCATCGTCTTAAGTAATGATGAGATGCCCTGTTAATTCCAAGATAGCAGTTTGCTAATGTTCTTAAAACCTGATAGTACTCTGGGTAGGTCAAGTCCAACACCCACTCTGTGATTCCTCCTCTACAAGGTCACACGTGTGTCCCTACCTCTCAGCTGAATTGTGGGTTCCCAAAGCCCCCTGGGCCCTCCGCAAGCCTCATGGTTCCAGGTCTCCGGTTGTGATCTTGGGGTCCTTGGATCGAGCCCACGTTCTACTGAATTTTCTAGCATCTCATCTTCCCAATAGGGCTGTACCATACTCAAGGGTACGTTTGTGAGTTAATCAGAACATACACACACACACACAAAAAAAAAAAAAGAAAGAAAGAAACCCACACATACACACAGTCCTGGTGACCTAAGGCTACACAGCAGTCATCATTAAGCGACAAAACCAATCCTTGCACCAAGCGCGTGAGCACTTTCCCAGCCGGGACTGACCACACCACAGAGCATGGGGGACTGTCCTGTGAGAGTCCCCTGCAACATGAAACCTCACAAGCTGCTGGTCTCTGTTTATGTGGTTTTCCAAGTGCAAGGAAAATCAAAGTCAGGTACATCTTGGTCCTTCATCCAAGCGAGACCCAGCACAGTGCCTAGCACAGAGCAGACCCTCCATAAATACTTGTGGAATCAACAAATGAAAACTGAATAAAAGATTTGCATCCATATTGCTCCCCTCTCAGGCTGCTCAACGAGCTTTCTCTCTTCTTTTTTATGTTCCCATCTTGCATCTTGTTTTTACTATTTGCCTTAAGTGATTATTTGCTCACTGCAAAAATAAATAAATAAATAATTAGGACATAAAAGTACATTTTAATGTTCATTCCACTAACCTACACTGATCTCCCTTATCTAAAAATAACTTCCTAGTTATCGTTTTAAATTTCCCCTACTTAAGAGCCCTGAAATCTGGCTCCATCCTTTTCCTGATTCGCACACACACACACAGCGTGTCAGTTGGCAGATCACAGGGCTGTTGAATATTCTCTGCTCCAGTTCCAGACGCTTCTAAATGGCAGTCAGTGGGGATACAAAATCAAATATTTAATCTTCTGACTCAGCTGTGTATTCTATGAATGGCTTGCCAGGCTGAGTGGGAGAGCCGGCTTCTGTTTGTGCAGTGGAATGCTGGAGAGCCTTCGTTTTCATCTAACGAGCTGAAAATGCTGGCTCCGATTTACTTCCGTCTTTCCCTTCATTTCTGACATCTGGGACTGTCTTTTGTCTCCCTTAAAATTCTTTTACCTAAAGGAGATTTCTGACAAAGGTGTAAGGGCTGCGTCTAGTAGTTTTGATTTGCATTTCCCTGACAGCTAATGATGTTGACTGAACATCTTTTTATGTGCTTATTGACCATTTTTTTAAAGATTTTATTTATTTTTTTAAAGGCATTTTTAAATTTTATTTTTTTATTATTTTTTATTTTTTTTAAAGATTTTATTTATTTATTTGACAGAGAGAGAGACAGCGAGAGAGGGAACACAAGCAGGGGGAGTGGGAGAGGGAGAAGGAGGCTTCCCGCCAAGCAGGGAGCCTGATGTGGGGCTCGATCCCAGGACCCCGGGATCATGACCTGAGCCAAGGGCAGATGCTTAACGACTGAGCCACCCAGGTGCCCCAGACCATTTTTATACCTTCTTGGGAGAAATGTCTGTTCAGATCCTTTGCCAAATTTTAAATTGGGCCATTTGCCTTTTTATTATTGACTTGTAATAATTCTTTATATATCCTAAGCACAGGTCCTTCGTCAAATAAATGATTTGCAAAACTTTTTCAATTCCTTCCTTTTACTTTTAACCTAAGTGTATGGTTATATTTGATTTTGTAGACAGAACCTTTTTTTTTTTTTTAAGTAGGCTCCACGCCCAACGTGGGGCTTGAACTCAGAACCCTGAGATCAGCAGTCGCATCTCACACTGACTGATCCAGCCAGGCGCCCCTGTTGACAGAATCTTGTTGGATTATTTATTTCACACACTCCAACAATGTCTTTTAATTGGTGTATTTGGGCAATTTACATTTAACATAATTACTGATACTTTGCATTTAGGTCTAAATTCACTTATTACCTATATTCTGCTTCACTCCTCTTTTGTTTTCCTCTTTACACGTTCAAGTCTTCCTTTGCGTTTATCTGAACATTTTTTTAGTATTCAATTTATTTTCTCTATTGTGTTTTGGACTATGTTTCTCCGTGTAGTCTTTTCTTTTTCATGGTTGCCCTAGGGAGAATAAGCTTCCGGCTTCACTTCTCATAGTCCATCAGAAACAATATTTTAAGCACTTGAAGTGAGACATGGAAACCTTACTACCACCGAGGTCCCCTAGGCTCTCGCCTCCGTGCTGCCGTTGTCCCATGCACTGAACCTGTCAGTGTTCTATTTTGGGCTTCCCAATCATGAAATGTTTTGAAAGAACTCACGAGGAGGAAGCTAGCCCATCACGTCTCCCCTGGTATGGATCATATCTGTGGCTCCTCCCTCATTCTTGTTGTCCCATGTCCCCTCTGGTAGCATATCCCTTCTGCCTAAACAACTCCCCTTAACAGTCCCCTCAGGCAGAGGACATCGCTGACAAATGCTCTGTTCCCCTTTGCCTGAATATCTTTTTTTCACCTTCACTCCTTTTTTTCTTTTCCTTTTTTTTTTCCTTTTTTTTTTCACCTTCACTCCTGAAGATTGTTTTTGCTGGATAGAGAATCCCGAGTTCATTCTTTTTGCTCCGCACTTTATAAACACTGCCTGTTTCTTCTGGCCTCCATGGTTTCCCACGAGAAATGTGCAGTTGTTGGAACCATAAGTCTCATCGAAGTGACGCATCATGGTTCTCTCACGACTTGTTGAGAACTGTTCCTTGTCTTTGGTTTTCCTGTTTAATTATGACGAATCTGGGCATGGATTTCTTTGGGTTTATCCTGTGTGGGATTTGCCTAGCTCCTCTGGTCGGGAGGTTCCTGAGTCTGCTCACTTTTTTAGAAGTCTCTTTTCCTCTCTTTTTTCAGATTGGTAATATTCAGCAATCCATCTTCAAATGTCCCACCCCTTCCCTAGATCATCTCCATTATGTTTATGAATCTATCCAGGGAGTGCTTTTATTTCAATGACTGTCTATTTTATTTCTAAAGTTGCCCTTTGGTTCTTTATATCTTCTACTTGTTGCTGATCCTTTTATCTTTCCATTCACACCCGAGGGCAGACAGAGAGGACCCCAGAAAGGACAAACTTGGAAGGTCTTCCAACCTCGTTTGAGAAGTTGCGGCTCAGCCCAGCAGACAGCAGGGAAGTCCTCTGGTTTGGTCAGGCTGGTCTGGCTCACTGGGCAACTCACAGCGCCCACCCCCCACCCCCCGCCCAGAGCGCCGGTGGAAGGCCACGTGACCAGCCACCAGGGTTGTGGACATATGCAGTGGGGGCCCAGGGTCGCAGGAAGCCTTCAGAGCACAGGGGCTCCATGAGGGCTCTGTTTTCTAGGTGGAAAGGACTGCAGAAAAGTTCTTGTTAGCCAGGGCTGTCCGGTTACAAAGGACCAGGTTCTGGGCCAGGGGCTGGGGCCGGTTCCAGTAGCCGTGCCCCCGCCCGCCCCCTCCCGCCCACACCGGAAAAGGCCGGGGACCTCCTCCCACCGCACTGTCCCTCCAGGGCTCTCCCCTGAGAAAGTCTAACATGGAGTTCGCTTTAAAGGACTAGTACTTCAAGGAACAGTGCTGTGTGTCAGTACAGATGCTGAAGGCTACGTTCAGAGCTGAGAGGCAGTTCGTTAATGACTGACAGAGTAGGTGATCAGTGTGGTTCAGCTCAGACCTCGCGTTCCTTCCCCCGCAGACTGTCCTCCGACGGCTCAGTGCCCTTCAGCTGCCCATGTCACCCCCCAGTGGCCGTCTGGGATGGAGGCCTTGGTCCACCCTGGCCTTCAGCTCAAACAGCAGAAGGCATGCTGATTAGGGTCAGATCCCCAGGCGCAGCTCAGGGATGAGCCCAGGAGCTCTAAACGACTTTACGGTTGTTCTCCGAGCTCTTCCCTCTCCTCAGTTCCCCGGCTTCTTCTAGATTTCTGGGGCTCCTTTTTACAGTCCTCTGGCCAGAGAACTGGGACTTTAATCCCCCTGCTTTGCTATGCACGCTCTTTTGGGGGCCAAGTAGCAGGAAGGCCTGGGGAGAGAAAAAGCAATGAGAGTTTTCTCCATCCTCTGGGGCCTGCAACTCCTTCAATCCAAAAGGAATGACCCCTTTCTCAAAGTTTTGAGTGACTGAAGCCCTCCGCTATCAACCTCCCCCCGCCATGCCCTTGCCCCTCCTGTTACTACTAAACCCTTTGGGGGCTGAAGCATGACAGGATGGAGAAAAGAAGAACAGGGATTTGCCTGCACTCTCTGAGCATGAGGGGTCCCCTTTTCCACCTGTGGAGCAATATTAGGCACCCTGTGCCCAATTCTGGGTTCTAGGCTGCTTTGCGTCCAGGCTGCGCAACACTGAAGGCGAAAATGGGAAACATACCACGGGCTCTCTGTACTTGGAATTCTGGTGTCTTGCCCTTACTCTCTTGCAACCAGTTACTTTTCAGAGTCTTCATATTCCCGCTCCATGTATTCCTTCCGGGTTTCAGAGCTGCATTCAGTGGGACAGACATGGTAGAGTGTTCCTAACTCTGTCTCACCCAGAACCAGAAACCACTGCATTTAATTTGTCTTTTACCACATTCCTTACTCTGTCATTTTGAGCTCAGGAGCTCCTAAGCTGCAAAGGTCTTAAGGTTTTGGCTTTTGACCAAAAAAAAAAAAGCTGCCATAAAGGCCTGCCAAGCATCAGCCTGAAGACAAGAGAGCACAGTCCCCAGCCTGAAATGGAGAAAAATTAGAAGGAGAGAAAGAACCAGGACGACTTAAATGCTTTGAGGCCACCTCTACACATAATCCAAGTCTACACATAAAAGCAAAGCAAAAAGCCAAAGTAAAGGGAGCTTTCCGAGCAGCGTGGACAGCCCAGGCAGCCCAGGGTACTTAAAGCTGGAAAGACTGCTCTCTGTTCAGGGTGTGTGTGCTCTCGATCAACCAGCGTGGCTCAGCCTCTGCTGTTGAGTTACTGTCATTTTCTTAGACCAGCAAATCCTTGGGGAGTAGCCAGATCTGTCCATTAACTGCCCATGCGTTGAACACACACACACACACACACACACACACACCATTGCTCATTAGTTTCTATGCATTCGTTTGGAAAAATGTAATTCAGGTTTGTATCCTAGAGGAATGGTCTCTTCTTGATGCCTTTAGGTTCTATTTTTAAATACTTCCAAATCAATTTTAATGTCAGTATTTTGGTGGGAAAGAGCATATCCTGTCTGTCATCTAACCATGTTCCCCATTTCCCTTGTATCTTGCAAAACAGAGAAGGAGGTTCTATTCTTCAATTAAGAGGGTTTTGAATGTGCCAGAATTTAAATCAAGGTCTTGCCTGTGAGATGTTCTGTTTGCAAATGTGTGTGACAAAATGCAGAGGCTCTAAGAGCAGTGAGAGATAACCACATTTGCTAGAGGTCTGCGTGTACTGTCCAGAAAGCCTGGGAAGCTAAGAAATAACCAACCCGTGAATGCCAGGTCCAACCCAGCCCCTGGTGTCCTGTGCAGGACAGGGCTGAATCTAGACCTCCCTAGACAACTGGGCAGGTTCGAGATCAACCCTGGAGATGGTAGCTCTGTGGGTGGGTGTCAGATCAGAAGAGTGGTTTTATAATAGGATCCAGGAACAAAGCCACACTGGGGAGCAGGGACCAGTCACTCAGCAGTTTCAGGAATGAAAGACGATTCCCTGGCAAATTTACAAAGCTCATCTCTGCTTTTAGCATGAGCTCCAGTCAACACAACCTTTCAGGCAAACACGTAAAATGCAATTTCCTAAGCATTAGGTTTCTCCAGAACTATAGAAAGAGCACCATGATATACTATCCCAAAGCAGTAAAGAGAAATTCACCTTTCCAGGATGTAGTGTAAGAGACCGTCAATTCAAATAAAGCACTATCCTCCTAGAGAAAACACAACATCCGAGCAGACTCTCCTGAGGCACCATAAGAAATGCAGAGCATTAGCCTGAGCCCTCAGTGGATTTTGCAGCAAAGATTCATGGACCCAAGGGGACATCTGATTCCAGTTGCCTGCTGGAGATCTATCTGGCTTTGCATTACAGAAGAAGCACCAGAACACGCATCCCTAGCTTTGGGCCCCACAGTCCACAGCCAGGGAGCATCTTCCAGAGAAGAAAAGACACAGGACTAGAAGAGAGGAGAGGATGACAACAACATCGCTCATGGCAACAGGAAGGACACTGGGCCAGAGTGCCCTGAGGCTCATTTTTCCTCCCGTGCTTGGTGTTCTGGGTCCTGAGTGAACACGTCAACAAGCAGAGACTCTCAAAGGTTGGATTCACAGTGGAAAGGAAAATTCCTCCTGGGAAAACCTTTTGCTTCACTACAGGGGTCAGTAAATTTTTTCAGTAAAGGGCAAGATAGTAAATATTGGAGGCTTCCCGGTCCAACTGGCAAAATGGAAGATATTCTGTAGGTACTTACATCACAAAAGAGAAAACTCCTGGCCTGCCCCTCCCTGCTGACTTGCCCTGGGCCTGCCAGAGCCATGAGCATGCTTCCACGCTTCGTGCTCGGTTGCCACCTGCTAGAGACATTCTCAGGACAAGAGCGACTGGCCCAAGAGGGAAAGGCCCGGCAGGCCAGCACGCAGAGGGACTGGGAATGGGGATCTGCTGTAGTCAGGTTCACTCTCTGTTCTGGTGACACCCAGATGCCGGTGTGTCCTTCTCTCTTCCTGCCGGCTCAAGTTGGGTAGCTGGCTGGAGGCTAAGTGGCCTTGCTAAGTCACCAACTCCTGAGGAGAGATTCCACTGCCTGGTGCCTGGCCATTGCCAACAGCAGAGTCTCCAACATATAGAGAGCAACCAGCATGGGCCTTGGGCAGTAGCAAGATACAGCTGGTCAGATAGACAGACACTGAGAGTGGAGGGGAATGGTGGGGGGTGGCGCTCCAGCTTGGTCTCCATGGCTCACAGTGCTAGCCCCCTCCAGCGGTGCCCACGTGCTTTACAAAAACATGTGCCGATCCCGTGTGTGAACAATAAACTTTAGTGAACAATAAACTAGATTTGCTTTGTGGATCTGATGGCTTTAACTAGTATCCACAAATTCCTTGACATTCTTTCCTTTAAGAGGGTAGAACTTAATTCCTCCCCCTTGAGCATGGGTTGGATTCAGTGACTCACTTCTAATGAATAAAATGTGGTGAGAATGATGGCATGCGGCTTCTGAGACCAAGTCCCACCAGGTGCTCCTCTGTCTGTCTCTTGGGGCATGCACTCCGGGGGAAGTCAGCCACTGTGTCATGAGGATGCTCAAGCAGCCCTATGGAGAAGCTTCATATGGAGAGGAGCAGAGGCCTCCCGCCAGCAGCCACGTGAGCGGAAGCTGTCTAAAAGCAGATCCTCCAGCCCCTGTTGAGCCTTCAGATGGTAGCAGCCCCAGAAGACATCTCAGCTGCAACTTCACAACAGACCCTAAGCCAGGACCTCTCAGCTAAGCCATTCCCAACCCTCAGAGACCATGACATAATATGTTTGTTGTATTAAGCTGTAAGTGTTGGGGTGATTTGTTATGCAGCAATAAATCATTAATACAGTAGACAGTAAAATAAGAATCAGTCTCAATTTATAGCGACATCTGGTGTCTATAACCTGCTGCCTCCTTGACATAGCCACCTGGATGTCTCACACCTATCTCAAAGAAACGTAATTTCTTCCAAAGTTCCTCACTTAGAATCTAACCATTCCTGGCTGCCTTAATTCCTCACTTTGACTCTGTCATTACCTGGAGGTCACTCCTTTATGCCTTCTGCTTCCTCACCCCGCCCGCCATGTGGGCATGAGCACCTACACAAACACACGCATTCGTTCGCACATCCAGCGTATCACCCAAGTCTTAGAGGGCATGCATTTCTCACCACCAGTTCGTGCCACAGCTGGCCTCAGTCACGCAGAAGCCTCACAGCTGGTGTCCTGACTTCCCACTCACCCACATCCAATCCATTTGTCGCACAACGGTGAGAGAATGACATCATCCTGCCGCCTGGTTCAAGAGCTCCAGAGACTTCCCTCCGGGGTGAGGGGGAGATCCCAGCTCCTCCTAGGGTCCAGTGAGACTCTGGCATGATCCGCCCTCGACCGCTCTCCTCCTCGGTGCTTCACCCACCCCGCGCTTCTTTGTACCTCAGACCCTGCACACACTGTGCCCTCTGCCTAGACACTCTTCCCCCATCTGCCTGGCTTCCCCACACCCCACGCCCCCGAACTCAGCTTCAGTGTTCTCTCCTCAGCACGGCCTTCACGGCCTCTTCATCTAAGGTAGATCCTACCGTTATTTTATCTCTCAGACTGTTGCTAATTTATTTCACAGCACATAATATGAGTTGAACGATTTGCTTGTTGGTTTAATTATAATTTGACTGTGGATTGCACTGAGAAGGGCCAGCCACCCAAGAAGCCCCAGACGTGGGCTCAGAGTCAGCCACTGACCCTGAGCGGCCACCAGGGGACAGAGGGTGACAGACGGCAGCCTTGGAGGAGAGGCAGCCAGGCTTCTGCTTCTGGACCTCAACACAGAAACCCTGCATGTTGAGCCAGTTTACTTGGCATGTGTCCCTGTTCTTTGATTCCTGGGAACCCCAAATAACTGACATTAGGGGCACTCATCAAAAGGGGAAGGATGAATGTCCCTGCCCCTAAGCTCTCCATCTGGGGAGGAGAACAGATGCTCACAGAGATACATTTCAGTGCTGCGTGTGGATTCGATAATGGGGGCGGACAGATGCTGTGGAGTCAGAAGAGAAGGGAGGGACGTCCTCAAGTGCACGTGGGGAGGGG
The DNA here is from genome assembly GCF_004348235.1 of Phoca vitulina. Classification (NCBI taxonomy): domain Eukaryota; kingdom Metazoa; phylum Chordata; class Mammalia; order Carnivora; family Phocidae; genus Phoca; species Phoca vitulina. Next base: position 5,331,935 of record NW_022589716.1, read on the forward strand.
GGCTCAAGGCAGTCCCATAGGGACCCCGAGGAAGGGGAAAGGGACTGTCCATGCAAGTTTGCTTGGATAATTGTTCACACTTCCTCCACAACCCAGGTACATCAGAATCCCTTTTACAGAGCTATCCACTGTCCGAGCCAGAGGGCATGACTGGAAAAACATGTCCCCTGGCACCAGAGCACTCGTCTCCACTCAGAAGACGAATGCCAGGGTTCCAGGCGGGAGGAGCACTTTCTGGTCACCTCATCCTCCCCCTTCTGGTCAAGCAGCAGACTGGGCAGAGGGGCGTGGGAGGCTGGGTACAGGGCTCACATCTCTGAGGGTCTGAAGTACGAAGGGTCTGGGGGAGGAGACCCAACAAAGCCCACAATACAGGGGTCCGGCCATTCTGGGTGGGAGACAGACAGCAGCAAGGGGGAGGTGTGTCTAGGCAGAACGCACAGTGTGTGCCTAGTCTGAGGGACGGAGCTGAGGTCCGGGGGGTCACCCGAACATCCATGGGGAGAGAGGCCTAGCCCCATGGTCCCCACCTGCTCTTCAGAACCCCCAGGGCCCCTCTCTCCTCTGCACAGACCGGCTCCAGGCTTTCCACAGCATTCTTCCCAGTGTGGCCGCCATGTGAATAAGACCCACCATCAGCCTTGCTGGAACTAAGGGAGTGACTATGACCATGGGGATTCCTGGTGACACCAGTGTACAGAGGGAGCAAAGACATGGCCAACAAGGGGCTTTCGTGACGCACAAATCCCATTCGATCCTCACATAAAGCCACTGCCTGGACCCCAGAGTTGGAACACAGAGCGAGTGTTCCGATAGAAACAGTAGGGTTATTAAAGGCTAAATACTCGAGTGAGGTCTGTATAATCACGATATTGCAGCCAAATTCCAAATTAAATTACAGTTTCTCTCACTAGGTCAGTTTCCCTGGGAACACCCATTGTTTTCATGGTAATTTGTTAAGCTAGAAAATCCTGGCTGGGAGGCAGAGGCTCAGGGAAGGGATCAGGAGGACCTTCTCAGGGTCAGCCTGCCTGCCCGGGCTGGAGTCCCGCCTCCTCCACTTAGGGCTGCACGTCCCTGAGATGGTCACCTAACCTCTCTGCACCCCAGTGTACTTATCTGAACACGGATGGGACAGCAGCACTCCACTCAGAGAACTGGTGACAAGGTCACGTGTGATAATTTGTGTCAAGTGCTTAAGACCGTACTTGGCACCTAGTAAACTCCAAAAATGTCAGTTATTGAAAGAAAAGAAGAAAAGAAATGAAGACAGACATTGTCACCAGTGAAAGGTTAGATATGAGTACCTGAGGATTCTTCTGCTCCGGGCATGGTTAGCGGAGGTTCTCTGCCAGATCGCCCCAGCCCCTGAGTTACCGGAGAGGATTTGGCAGAAAAGAGTCACCGGCACTCAGCTGAGCTGCTTACAAAGCCGGATGATTCTCCCCTGGGTCTCTGATCACTTTCCCAACGTCACCCTCTCCCCAGGAGGGTGAGACAGTCCCAGGAGGAAAGACTTCCCCCGCAGATGTCAATCATCCCTTCCAGGCCACCCAAGACACAAACAAAGTTGATTTATCTCCCCTAGACAACACTTTGGACCAGAAAGTTTTGAGCTCAGCCTTGGGCACCAGGGCAGTTTACTGGGGAAAACCCCACTAACCAGGAGCAGGAATCTTGGGGACCCCCTGCCACGGCAGCAGCCTTGCTGGGGACCACCTGCCCTGGCCACATTCTCTCCTTCTCCACTCAATTCCAGTTCTTGCCCTAAAATGCAGATAAATGCATGAGCCTCCGCCCTATGTCTCACTGGGGGTGTTTACCCCTGTCCTGCCATGGGACAGTGGGAAGATATAAACAAGGAGGCGCTGCCCCCCATCCTCCCGGCAGATGCCACAAGCCCCCTCGCTCCCAGCCCCCGCCCCCACGATCTCCCCCCAGTCTCAGGAGCAGACGCTCACTTGCCCCTGCCGCGTCCCCACCCCCACGACGGCCACCTACCTGTGACTGCCCGGCAGCCCCAGCCCCTGCCTGGTGCCTGCCCAGTGGAATCCGGGTTGCGGAGACTGTTGACACCCGCGGCCACCACACACTGGAGCTTCCTGGCCTGTGCACTAATGGGCTATATTTGTCGGCTGATAATATGATCTGTAGGACATGTGCTGATAAACTATCTATCTATTCTATGTGACTCAGCCCGGCATGAGACAAAACACATTTCAGAGGGGAGGGCTTGGCACGGGGCAAATGACGAGCTGGCCAGTGTGAGCCCTACAACCCGGGATTACCGTACCTCCCTCTTCACACGGGCCGTCCTGAAGCGAGTCAAGTAAAATAGGCCAGAGAGGGGAAAGGGCCCTGTGTTCTCTGCACTCCGAGCTAAGAACCACACGAAAAGCAGGATCAGAACACCATACGACGCAGCGAATGTAAAACTGTTTTCAATGTTTGAAGCTACAGCTCTCACAGGTCTGGATTTCACCTTGTCTTTCTTTTAAAGTTCCTAAAACATATGAGAATTTAGGTTCTCTTTAGTGATTTTACTAACTGGGCAAAGATGCTCTGCTGAGATCCAACATTGTGACAATTTGCCAATCAGTTAATCAGGAATTGCTCCCACCTTACTGCATCCCCCACCCGCCATGTCCCCCACCCACCCCCACCCCTGCCTGTTCCAAGAGGGTCCCTACAACCACCCCACTTCCGGGCAACAGACTCCTCATACACCTTCATCCTAAACAGAAAAACACCCTTTGTCTAATATAGACATAATAACTCTAACTACAAAACAGTTGGATTTTGAAGGGACTATGTTCTATGTGTTGACATTTATAATTAAATTATCATTTTATTAATGCAATCCCTATCCAAATACCAACAGCATTTTTCACAGAACTAGAACAAACAATCCTAAAATGCATATGGAACGACAAAAGACCCCAAATAGCCAAAGCAATTTTGAAAAAAGAAGAGCAAAGCTGGAGGCATCACAATTCCAGACCTCAAGTTATATTACAAAGCTGTAGTGATCAAAACAGTATGGTGCTGGCACAAAACCAGACACGTAGATCAACGGAACAGAATAGAAAACCCAGAAATAAACCCACAATTATATGGCCAATTAATTTTCAACAAAGCAGGAAAGAATAGGCAATGGGAAAAAGACAGTCTCTTCAACAAATGGTGTTGGGAAAACTGATCAGCTACGTATGATCAAAGAATGAATGAGCAAAAGAATGAAACTGGACCACTTTCTCACACCATACACAAAAATAAACTCAGAATGGATTAAAGACCTAAATGTGAGACCTGAAACCATAAAAATCCTAGAAGAGAGAGGCGTGTGGGTGGCTCAGTCGTTAAGCGTCTGCCTTCGGCTCAGGTCATGATCCCGGGGTCCTGGGATCGAGCCCCACATCGGGCTCCCTGCTCCGCGGGAAGCCCGCTTCCCCCTCTCCCACTCCCCCTGCTTGTGTTCCCTCTCTCGCTGTGTCTCTCTCTGTCAAATAAATAAATAAAATCTTTTAAAAAAAATCCTAGAAGAGAACACAGACAGTAATGTCTCTCAGAGCAGCCATGGCAAAGTTTTTCTAGATAGGTCTCCTGAGGCAAGGGAAACAAAAGCAAAAATAAACTATTGGGACGTCATCAAAATAAAAAGCTTCTACACAGTGAAGGAAATGATCAAAAAACTAAAAGGCAACCTACAGAATGGGAGAAGATATTTGCAAATGACATATCCAATAAAGGCTTAGTACCCAAAATATATAAAGAACTGATACAATTCAACACCCCAAAAAACAATCCAATTAAAAACAGGCAGAAGACTAGAACAGTTATTTTTCCAAAGAAGACATCCAGATGGCCAACAGACACATGAAAAGATGCTCAACATCAGTCATCATCAGGGAAATACAAATCAAAACTACAATGAGATATCACACCTGTCAGAATGGCTAAAATAAAAAACACAAGAAACAACAAATGTTGGTGAGGATGTGTAGAAAAAGGAACCCTCGTGCACTGTTGGTGGGAATGCAAAGTTGTGCAGTCACCGTGCAAAATAGTATGGAGTTAAAAATAGAACTACCCTACAATCCAGTATTCACACTACTGGGTATTTACCAAAAAAAGACAAAACCACTAATTCAAAGGGAAACATGCACTCCTATGTTCATAGCAGCATTATTTACAATAGCCAAGATATGGAAGCAGCCCAAGTGTCCATTTTATTCAGCCATAAATAAGAATGAAATCTTGCCATTTGCAATGACATGGAAAGAGCTAGAGAGTATAATGCTAAGTGAAATAAGCCAGTCAAATACCATATGATTTCACTCATATGTGGAATTTAAGAAACAAGACAAACAAGCAAAGGAAAAAAAGAGAGAAACAAACCAAGAAACAGACTCTTAACTATAGAGAACAAACTGCTGGTTACCAGGGGAAGGTGGGTGGGGGATGGGTGAAATACGTGATGGGGATTAAGGAGCACACTTGTTGGGATGAGCACTGGGTGATGTATGGAAGTGTTGAATCACTATATTGTACACCTGAAACTAATATAACACTGCAAGTTACCTATATTGGAATTAAATTTTTTTAAATAAGGTTTTTTATTTTAATAGACAAAAAAATTTTTTAATAAATTATCATTTTAAATTGTATGCCAAGTTGATGGGAATCAAATAAAACTCTGTGACAATATTAAATCCTACCTCTAAAGTGTTGGATGTGCTTTTTATTACTTAGAATTTGAATAGTATTTTTCTCTTTTGCTACACAATGTAAGTTTCCTATTTAGTAATTGTTTCCTTTGGTTTTTGTTTTGTTTTGTTTATGGTGTTCTGAACCAAAGAATATAAATTGAAAAGCTAGTTTCAGGTCAAACACTACTTAAATACTTTTTCAATTTATAAGAGGGCTAATTATTCAAAAGCTCAATCATATTTAAGGGGAAAATATTTTCCCCCACCAATACATTCAAATACAATGGGCATCCTTTATGATGTCAGGGTTAGAGAAGCAGGTCATTGTTCAGCCCAGGCTCCTCAGCCTGCAATGTGCACCCAGATAGGATTGAGAAATTTAGCAAATAAAAATACTTTCAGTTACATTTGAATTCCAGATAAACCACAAGTAATTTTTTAATATAAGTATGTTTCCAACACTGCATGAGTCATACTTAAAAATTATTTGTGGTTTATCTGGAATTTCAATATTCCTGGGTGTCCTGTATTTTATCTGGCAACCTCCCACCCAAACCACCTAGGATCTTAGTGAGTGCAGAATCTGACGCAGGAGGCCAGCGAGGGGCTCGGAGTCTGTCTCCCTAACAAGCTCCAGGTGATGCTGAAGCTCCAGGTCCGGGGACCCCAACACAAAGGGCCCTAAGGACCTGGAATTAGCTCAGTCTGAGACAGTGGTACCCGGGTGGCCTGGGTGGACCCCTCTCTCCCTAGGAGGTTCTGACTCCGTCTGGGGTGAGGTCCAGTGATCATAGTTCAGCATGTTCCACAGTGGCTTCTGATTCACAGGCAGGGATGTGGATCAAGGAGTATTTTAAAATACACAATGTACTTACGTTAATACAGGGAACTGTTATTACTGTATTAAATTCACTGTGTGCAGATGCTGCATCTCTTGGCTGTGTCCGGAAAGAACTTCCAGGGGCGCCTGGCTGGCTCAGTCAGCAGAACATGGGACTCTTGATCTCAGGGTTGTAAGTTTGAGCCCCTCCTTGGATGTAGATTACTTAATAAAATCTTTTAAAAAAAAGAAAAGAAGGAAAAAAGAGAAAGAATGGAAGGAAGGAAGGAAGGAAGATGCCTGGGTGGCTCAGTTGGTTAAGTGTCTGCCTCCCGCTCAGGTCATGATCCCAGGGTCCTGGGATTCAGTCCCACATCAGGCTCCCTGCTCAGCGGGGAGTCTGCTTCTCCCTCTCCCCCCTGCTCATGCTCTCTCTCTCTCTCTAATAAATAAATAAAATCTTAAAAAGAAAGAACGAACTTGGAGTTTCTGAGTTCCCGAGGGGCAGAAGGTAGAACTGTGCCCTGTGGTCTTCACCCCCAGGGTCCCCTTACAGTCCCCAACTCTTAACACAGTCTTATTATTACCAGCCTCAGCTGCTTCCTCACAGCTGGGCACTTTCTTATGCACTTCAGCAGCAGCTGGCCTTGGAGCCTCTCACCAAGTGCAGTCCGCAGCTTCAGCGTCTCCCCGGGGACCCCCAGGTTTGCCTCCGATCTGAGGGGGCCTCACACACAAAGCCGCCCAGACATCCACGGGGCCGCGTGCTCTCCTCACAGCCATTCTGAGCCCAGGACGCCCGTGGGAACGCTGAGTCACACACACTGCAAAGCCTTCTTCCAAGTAAATCCCTGGTGTCACACGCCTGTGACATAATGATAGAAGAATGAAAAACCCAAAATGTTAGAAACCAACTCATGCCACTGCAGTGACCGTTCCCAAATGCTTCCCGCTGAAGAAGGAATGCCTGGTGAGGGCCCCTGCTTCACCGCTTGGCAGGTGCCGCTAAAAGCCCCCGAGGAAGGCTGCCCTGCCCCCATCTTACAGTAACTTACATTAACTACATGACCCAATGATACTATTTGGGATACACTGGGTGCAATCAAAATATATCACGAAAGTTAATTTTACCCGATTCTCTGTACTTCGCTAACATGACCAGCCAGAACATTTAAACTCACACAGGGGGCTGGCATGGCATTTCTATTGGGCTGCACTCCCCGAGGGACTGAGCCTAGACGTGGGTGACCCCAGTGGGCCATCCTGACGGCTGCTCCCCTCGCCACCAAGATGGGCCACAGAGAGGGTTAAGAAGCCAGGCTCAGAATGTGGCACCCTCCCGAAGACTTTCATGTAGTTTTTCTCTGGGAGGAGGCCAAGCCTCTTCCCAAATACAGTTATTCAACTGCAGGAGGCCAGAACGCTGATCTGTGCCAGGTCCGCCGCTAAGAATAGTGTCACCCGTATCCTGGACGCGGACCACACATCCCTGTGGTCCCCAGGCAGTCCGGACGTGGTGCTCACCGGCGCCCCCTGGAGGACGGTTTTGCCGATGACTGGGCTCTATTAAGAAACCCAGGGTTGCATTGGTCATTCCCACTCAGCCAAACTGTAATGATCAAGAATGCCAATCTTAAAATTCCCATTGGAAGTTCTTCCTGTGGGCTGGTGCAATTGGAGATGGAGCTGCTTTTGTTTAATTCTTTCGTGGTTTTTTTTTTTTTTTAAATTTTGGTACCATCCTTGATTAAAATGAAACACACACACACACACACAAAGTCAAAACCAAACAAAAAACCAAAAAACACACACCCCACGAATCATTGCTCACACTTTTTGGGTGCCCACTATATGCCAGGCACAGTTCTGGGTGCTTGATGACATGTCTAACCTTGGAAAATACCAGAAACAAAACAGGAAATAAAAGGTACCACTGTCCTTAACGTAGCAGAAATGACAGTCAGCATTTTCTGTTATCTCGTCACACTCTGGCCACCACACCGACAGAGAGGCATTAGTCCATTCGTTTCACTGAGCAGGCTACGAGGCCCAAGGATTCCCTGTTCTCAGGTGAGCATGGGAACACCAGTGACCTCCCTGAGATACTGTGCTGCGTCCAGAAGCCTGTTGACGCTTTCTTTATACATGGATCTCCTTTTTTCGAAGTCCTTAGGAAACTAGAAACTGCACGTTGCACTCAGAGCCAGTCACTACTCCCTCCTCCTGCTGAATTTGGGAGAGCCTGCAGGTTCCTCCTGCCCCGCCCTCGCACCCACTTCTCCAGGCGTGCAGCGGAGCATCACTCAAGGCCTGTGCGTTTCTTGGCTGCTCTATTACAACAGTCGCTCCCAGCTTCTGTACCTCTGTCGCCACAGATCTTCCCAAACACGCAGACCTGCTCAGGTCACTCTCCTGCTGGATTCTTCATAGTGCTACATTAAAGGCAAAATTGTGTGCCGGGTGTCTAGGGCCCGCCCCCTGGGGGCCTCCAGGTCTCACCTGCCCCTAGCATCACCACTGCCTGCCCCATCACCCTTCTCCAGCTCAAACACACCCTTCCCGTTCCCTCCTTCTGCCAGGCCCAGTTATGCTTTTGTACCTGTTCCCCTCTCTGACTCCGCCTCTGGAAAAGTGACCCCTTACTTCTTTTGCCACCGCACCATCATCAGCACAGACTCGCTAACATTGATGAAACGCGCTTAATTACATGTCCATTTCCCCTTGACTGTAAGGGTCTGAGGACAGGAACCATCCTTCCTTTAAATCTTGGTAGTCATCCCACCTAGCCCGTTACCTGGCACACAGTAGGAGTAAGGAATGAATGAATGTCTGAGGGTTGGTTGACCTGCCTCAGGAGGGAAAGAAATATATAGAAAGGCAGTGACGGGGCGCCTGGGTGGCTCAGTTGTGTGAGCCTCTGCCTTCAACTCAGGTCATGATCTCAGGGTCCTGGGACTGAGCCCCAAGTCGGGCTCCCTGCTCAGCGGGGAACCTGCTTCTCCCTCTCCCTCTGCCTCTCCCCCTGCTTGTGCTCTCCCTCTGTCAAATAAATAAATAAAATCTTTTTTTTTTAAAGGCGGTGACATTTGTCAAATGCCTGAATGTGCTAGAATTATAGTAGGTGTTTATCTAATAAAGAGATAAGATATCTTATAAAATATAAGAAGCCTATAGTAGAGCATCTCTGTGGACAGATGTTCATATTCCCATTGTAGGAGGATAATGCAGGATAATGAAGCTGAGGCTTAGTAACCTCTTTAAAGCAAGTTAAATGTGCCCAGGGGTATGCACTCACCTTCCCCCTTCCACCCGCCTTCAACATATTTGTTGAGAAATCCCAGGAAGCATGGCCTTGGGTGTTGGGGTGGCTCAGTCAGTTAATTGCCTGCCTTCAGCCCAGGTCATGATCCCAGGGTCCTGAGATCGAGCCCCATGTCGGGCTCCCTGCCCAGCAGGGAGTCTGCTTCTCCCTCTCCCTCTGCCCCTCCCCCCTGCTATGCTCTCTCTCTCTCTCTCTCTGTCAAATAAATAAATAAAATCTTAAAAAAAAAAAAAACCAAAGAGCACCCACAAATAATGCTTCATAAACAATGTCCACATCAATGACAAATAGAGTTCTGGAGAAAACCCGCTCAGGAAAACCTGAATGGCTTATCTAGAGATGAAATAAGACAATGGATTTCCAACCTGGTGATTTTCGTAAGTGGATAAGGAGAAAGGTAAATACATACCCAGAAATTGAAATGGAAAAAAAAATGACATTTTTTCCCTGTTATTAAAATCTTGAATTCACTACAGCCTTGCTCTAGCCCGAAGGATCCAGTGCTGGATGAGCTAGTCTGCTCAGGGTCCTGTCTTTCTGATTAATCCCCCTTGAGGCCTTACACCGTCAGATTTATCAGGAGCCTGCCTGTTCACATACTGTCTCCATCCATTCGGGCTGCTATAATAAAGTACTGTACACGCGTGGCTTATGAACAACAGAAATCTGTTTCTCACGGCTCTGGAAGCTGGAAGTCCAAGATCAAGTTGCCGGCACGGTTGAGCAGGGGGGGCCCTCTTCCAGGTGGCTGACTTCTCATTGTTGACCTTGCATCCAGTACCCTTGTGAAATGTACTTACTATGTAAGTTGGCTGGGGCTGCCATAGCAAATACCACAGACCTAGGGGCTTCAACAACAGACATTTCTTTTCTCACAGTTCGGGAAGCTAGAGGTCCAAGATCAAGGTGTCAGCAGGTTTGGTTTCTTCTGAGGCCTCTCTTCTTGGCTTGCAGGTGGGTTTCTTCTTCCTGGGTCCTCATATGGTCTTTCCTGTGCATGCACACACCTCAGTTCTAATCTCCTCTCCTTATGAGGTTACCCATCATATTGGATTAGGGCCCACCCACATGAGTTCATTTTAGCTTAACTACCTCATCAAAGGCCCTATCTCCAACAGTCATTTCTGAGGTTCTAGGGGTTAGGACTTCAACATATAAATTTCAGGACACACCAATTAAGCTCAGAACACTTCTCAAGTCCCATAGTTTATCTCTAGAGTCTTTTGGATTATTTACATGTAGAATCTTGTTGTTGGTGAATATAGCGTGTGTGGGTTCTACAAGAAGAGACAAAGAGGCTAACCAAACAGAATAAAGCAATAGAATAAGACATTAAAAACAAAACAAAACAAAACCCTTCACACCACATGAACAAATGATTCCTGATGAAAAATGCCATTGTAGAGCAGTAATGTAAGAATGATCTTTCCAGTAAAGCGGTGCTGAATCTTTGTGTAGATTCAATGCAATGGGCACCACACAGCAGTGAATAAGAGCAAACTTCTACAAACAACATGGATGGCTCCCCCCAGCATAACGTTGAGCAGAAAGAAGCAGACATACACACACACTCGGGATTAGATAAAGTTCCAAACCATGGAGAAACCAATCTATGGGATTTGAAATGAGAAAAGTAGTGAGCTTTGGGGAAGTGGGAGGTGGACTTCTGGGGTTCTAGTAATATTCTTACTCTTGACTGGGTAGTGGTTACATGGTACTTTGGAATAATTTATTAACCTACAACCCTTGCTATTTGTACATTTTTATGAGTGCATAAACTTAAAATTTAACTTCAATTTAAAAAAAAAGTTCCAAAGTGTTTGCATTCATTCTATATTGCTGGGTAACAAATTCTCACAAACTCAGTGGGTTAACACAACATCCACTGATTATCACGGTGGTGGCCGCAGCTCAGAAGGGCAGCCTGGGGGCTGTCTCCAGAATGGGGCACACTTCAAAGTTTCCCGGGGGCCATTTGCATACAGGAAGCCTCACTGTAATTGATTTCTGATACGATTTGGGATTTGCATTTCAGCCTTGGACTTCCACTTGCTCTTAATCCATTTCAAAACGATCAAGAGCTGTGAAGAATGCCCGGATGCAATCACATACAAAATCCACTTAAGAAGCACTTTTAAATGAGATTCTCCAGGTCTTGTGAAACCAGCTCTCTGCTGGAGCCATGACTTGGTCAGCAGGGCCTCAGGAAGTGACCGCTCCCTCGCCATCAGCAGAGTTTTGATAAAAGTAAAATGGCACTTGGCATAGATTTCTGGGCTTGTCTTACGTGCAGCAGAAGGAGGGGGTGGTTAGGGAGCGGGAGCCCCAGTCTCAGAGATCCCATCTCCCCCACTGCGCTCAGCACAGAGTAGCCAGTCAGTAAATATTTGTTGAATTTGATTAGAAGAACAGTTTTGGTGGGAAAGAACTCTAAACCATAGCCACGTCTAAAAGTCTCAATCAGACTTTTCCAGTAAGTACATCAAGATTATCTTGTCTTCTGTACGGTGAACTCTCCTGAAGAAGTTACCCAGAATGGGCGAGGTTTATAGCACGTGATTTCTTTTTCTCTCCTGGATTGTTGGGGGTTGGGGCATTCTTTGTCCTATCTTCTGGCTCTCGATAGGGAAAGCAAGTTGTTTTCCTGTGGTGCCTCTCAAAGACCTTGCCCTCGTCCCACCCCCACTTTGAGAAACGGAGGCTAAGACAACATTTCCATCAGCCAGAGATGGGGCAGACGGGGTCAGATTAGCACCGGCAGACACAGGACGGGAGGCTGGGGAAGCTGAAATTCTGGCACACCAGGTTTCTGGACCTCCTAGTCTGTGGGGAGAAGGCATAGGGGGAAGGGTTGGTGAAAGACAGGAAAACAAGCAGTTTACAATACAGTGTTGATAAGATAAGGTGAACTCCAGCAGTGGGTGCCAGGCCAGGGCTCTGGGCTAACCAGAAGCCAGGGAAGGGCTTCCCAGAGCAAATGGCAAGAAAGAAGCCAGTTCAGGTTCCCTCCAAGAACTACCTGCCAGCTCATGGAGAAAGAAATACAAGATCCAATAAACCCTGGGCAACAGTATAAATCCAAATAATGAGATACTCTTTTTACATACAGAATTAGTGAAAATTAAGAGGCTCTTTGCAGCCAGCTGGTTAGGAGAGGGATGTGGGGTGGGGGAGCAGAAGTGGGGGATATGTAGAGACTGGTGCAGCCTTCTTGGAAAATGATTTGGACGTGTCCACCCTTCAAACACGCAATTCCAGTGCTAGGAATTTGCTGGCTGGGAAAACTTTCTCCCTCTCAGCAATAAGGCTGTTTCCCTTTCTTGTCTTTGTGTGTCCACTGGAGTCCCACTTTTCATTTCCTTCAAGAACTTCGCCTTTGCATTCACAGCTTGGCTGTTTGGCACGGCCTGCCTCACTAAGCTTCATCATTTCTAGCTTTTGTGGTTTTTTGGTTTTTGGTTTTTTTTTTTTTTAAGATTTTATTTATTTATTTGACAGAGAGAGACACAGCGAGCGAGAGAGCGGGAACACAAGCAGGGGGAGTGGGGGACGGAGAAGCAGGCTGCCCGTGGAGCAGGGAGCCCGATACGGGGCTCGATCCCAGGACCCTGGAATCATGACCTGAGCTGAAGGCAGATGCTTAACGAACGACTGAGCCACCCAGGCGCCCCCATTTCTAGCTTTTGATTTAAAGGGAAAGACATGCGACTCTTCCTTTCCCTTGAACACTTCGAGGTCGCCATAGGGTTATTAATTGGCTTCATTTCAATATTGGTGTCTCTCGGGGACTGGGAGGCCCGAGGAGAGGGAGAAGACAGGGGAACCACTGGCCCACGTGGGATTGCCACAGACCTTCAATTTGTACAAAACAAAACAAAACAAAAACAAAAGAAAACAGTATCTGCAGAGTGCAATACAGCGAAGCGTGACAGCAGGAGGCACGCCTATACGGTACTTCCTTTGCGCTCTGCTTCTTTGCAGCTCCTGGGGCTGGGTTAGCCTTCTCCTCTACACTGCCCTCCCCCGCAGCCAGCTTCCAAGGGCTTCTAGCTAAGCTCCCCGTTCCCGATGCAACTCAGCAGGCCACCTGAAGCTTTTAACAAGTCAAAAGGCCACACCGGGAGCTGAAGCTCAGCAGGAACCCAAGAGCCGGCTGCTTCTATAGTAAAGTAAATGGGCTGCACCCCACCATTGCTCTGATGGGGCCCTACTCCTCAGTAAAAATTATTTTAAATTTAATTCCCCCAAGATGCAGGTGTGGAAGCCATTAAGGGCTCCTCTCAGCACCTGTGGCCCGTGGCCTGCGCACAGGGGACACCGAGACTGAAATGGCCTGGATGCTGCCTGGTCCTTTCTGCCACGGTGTGACCTCAATGGACAGAGATGGGTGAAAATGGCACAGAGGGGGCACCTGGGTGTTTCAGTCGGTTAAGCGACTGCGTTCGGCTCGGGTCATGATCCTAGGGTCCTGGGATCGAGCCCCGAGTCGGGCTCCCTGCTCAGCGGGGAGCTGCTTCTCCCTCTCCTTCTCCCTCTCCCTCTGCCGCTCCCCCTGCCTGTGCTCTCTGTCAAATAAATAAATAAAATCTTTAAAAAAAAATAGCACAGAAAAGCCTCACACCCGTATGCCCCGCAGCAGTGGGTAAACGACAGGCTTTTCCTTTAGAAAATAGAATTAAATGATATCTGAACTACTCATGACTTGGGACAAATTACATCATCTGGAGCACCAAGATGTTAGGTGGGGACTCCGACTCAGGGACGCGCCTTTCCAGCGGCAGCCTCAGGGGGCTTCCAGGAACCACCAAATAACCACTCGTAGGGGTAACACAGGACCCGGAATAGGGGGTTAATTCCGGTGTCTTGGGGAGCCAGGCGGAGACTCCCCTTGCAATTCGGGCCCACCTGGAATTTACACTCACTCACTCACAGGGGGGTCAGGAGCCCCCAGGGCCCCCTGGCGACCCTGAACTTCCCCTCTGAGAGCTTCCTAGTCTTTGTCCTCCCACTGGTGGAGACACCCAACTCAGCCACCCCAGGACACTCAGGGCCAAGCACCAGGCTCAACACGCCTTTTTTTTGGGAAAAACAAAGATGAAATTCAAGTAAAACTTGGCAACAAAATATCAAATTCCTTGAGATGAGACTTTTCAGTGGTGTTGAGGGTTTCCTAATTAAAGCAATCACTTTTGGGGCGCCTGGATGGCTCAGACGGTAAAGCGTCTGCCTTTGGCTCAAGTCATCATCCCAGGGTCCTGGGATCGAGCCCCCAGTCCGGCTCCCTGCTCCCTGCTCCCTGCTCCCTGCTCGATGGAAAGTCTGCTTTTCCCTCTCCCTCCGCCCCTGCCCCACGCTCGTGCGCTCTCTCTCTCTCTCTCTCTCTCTCTCACTCCCTCTCGCAAATAAATAAATAAAATCCTTAAAAAAAAAAAAAGCAATCACTTTCCACTGCTCCTCCAATCTGGAATCACCAACTGCACAGAACAATTGATTTGCTTTTTTTTTAAGAGTAAATCTGATTTTTTTTTTTTTTAAAGAGGCAACTAATGATAGAGATATTAGGGCTAGTTAACCAGTTTAACAAGACCCCGCCTTTTCCATCCCACTTTGTCCCAGGGCTTCATCGCCCTCACCTCAGCCCAGGAGAGGCTCTGCAGGGTGATGGGCGTAGGTCTCCGCCCCCCCCCACCCCGCCCTCCTGCAGGCCCTCCCCGCCGCTGGCGTGGTTGTTGAGAAAGGAGAGGCCGGGGCCGGGCTGGCTCCCCGGCTAAGGTCAAAGCATTCCTTAGGACCCAGCTGGGTGATGAGCCCCCAGTCTCCCAGACATCCTGGCTCCTGCTCTTCCTAAGACCTTCTGGGGAAAGCATATTTCTCATCGGGGACACTCTTCTTTCTAAATTCCCATTTTCACTTCAGGAAATTCATGTTTTCCTTTGGGTGTTTTAGCAACGACCATGAATGAAAGCCATGCTGACCTTTTTTTCCCCCTAACCTGTTAGGAGCTATGGACCGCAGAAAGATGGAGCGCTTCTCTTGCAGGTATGAACCCATCTTGAATGTGAACTTCAGGGATGCTGTTTTTTCCTAAAGACCCAGAACTTCACACTTACAGAGTCCGTCCAGCTTTGCCGTTGGTTTTTAACATTTTCAATCGGGTTAATGGCGCAGCCTGGGGGATAGATGACTAGCGTTTTCCTCTCTTGGGTAAGAAAAGATCGGTATCAACAACCAGATTAAAAATCTGCTCCTGAGAAGTTTCAAGGCATAGATTCAGTATTTGCAAAACCGTGAAGAGTTATAGGCAGGATTTGTTTTAACCTGAAAATCTTTCAAATGGCCGGTTTAAATGAAATCGTTTATAAAATGTGATTCACTGATTCCAGAGAATGTCATGCAGTCGTTTTAAAATTCTTATATGAAATCTAAGAGCAGGAGAATATGCGTTCTGTGAAATCGAAGCTAAAAGATTTACGCCTACTTAAAATTATGGCTCTAGGAGGACAGAGCCTAAGAAGTCATGATACATATTGAAAAGAATTGGCTTTTAGGTGATTTTTATTCTCATCGTTTTTCTTGATGTTGTTACATGAGTTAGCCATTTGAAAAGAAAGGAAGGAGAAAGAAAGGTAGGACTCTACAATTTCTCCCTAGTGGGCTGTGGTCTTCTCCTTGTGCTGGGAAGACCCAGGTGTTAAACTCTGTTAACGCAAAAGGTTTTATTTGCCTTGTTTTGCTAACGGGTGTCTGATTTCGTCTTCCCAGTGTGATTCTGATCATGGCCATTTCCAAAGCGTTTGAACTGGAATTGGTTGCTGGTGAGAGACTTTTTGTTATTTTGATCAGCAGCAATTGTCACGGGGCCTGAAATCCTGAGCCCACCGGTTGATTTTTGTCATTAAGGCTTGGGCCTCCGTGAACTTGCCAGGAGAGAGCCGCCCTTAAAAGATGACAGCGTTCGGTCCCGGGAGGAGCCTGCAATCCGTCACCGGTCTTCCCAGTTTGTGCCGTCCTTAGGAATCCAGGATAGTAAGACCCACCTGCCTTAGATCTACTGTGTGCTATCACCGTCCTGGTCCTTCCTGTTTCCTCTCTTCCTGACGCTCTTTCTCCTGGGTGGCAAGCTGATTCTGGAGCTGGGCGGATGGATGGACTTGGCTCTGGAGCCTAGAACGGCAGTGTGTACTTGACCTCCCCGGGATGCACTCAGTTTCCCTCCTGATTCCCGGGGCTCTGGGAACCACCCCCAGCCTGAGGACGTAAAAGCTTTCTCTGCTCGGAAGCTCAGGTAGCAGAGCCACACTAAAAAGCAAGCGTGCTTTTCTGTGCGATTCACAAGATTTAGACATCTCCGAGCACTGGGGAACCCAAGCCCTTAGTACTGTATTAACCTTTGCTCCCAGGAGCTTAGCTTTTCAGTCCCCCCCAACCCTCTCAGCCACCTCTTCTTACATTTCAGGTAAGGAGTTAAACAGAACTTGCTGTCTGAATGGGGGAACCTGCATGCTGGGGTCCTTCTGTGCCTGCCCCCCCTCCTTCTATGGCCGCAACTGTGAGCATGATTCCCGCAAAGAGTAAGCCATTAAAGGGGGGCGGGGTGGGCGGAGAGGAAAAGAGGAGGGAGTTAAAATCCGTATGCATCGCCTTCTCTGTTCCTTCTTGCCCAGGAACTGTGAGTCCGTGCCCCATGACACCTGGCTGCCCAAGGGATGTTCCATTTGTAAATGCTGGCGCGGCCAGCTTCACTGCTTTCGGCAGACATTCCTACCGGGCTGTGGTAAGCCATGGTCCCCTCTTCTGTCCTTTCAAGTTCCTTAGTTGTCTGTGGCCACTTGGTGAGGGGGGAAGGGTCTCTCCTCTTACCCCACGGCTTGCTAGATCCTGGCAGCCAAAGGGCTGCTTATTAAAAGCATCAAGGGCTCCAGATGGGGTGGTCACGCTGGCGTCCTTCATATCTCGTGCCTCAGAAATGTCACCTTCCAGCTGGAGAGTTATGTCAAGGCTATTTGACGTGTTATAGTGTGTAACCTTCTACTAAGGAAAACAAACAAAAAGTTTGGTCTCTTAAACACCAAGAGGTGCTCTTGGGGGTTCCTTTCCTTTGGACAGGGAGACCCAGACAAGCTCCAGGCAGACAACTCCCAACTCCTGCCCTTAAATTCCACCAGAGGCTTGACCCCCACCCCCTTCTTGTTCCTCAGGAACTTCCTCATGGATACTCAAGGGCCCCCCCTCGTGGACCCCTTGGTGAATGGTCTCAACCCTGTCACCTTGCAGATTTTTATTGATTTGAGGAAAACAGTAGCAAGAAGGACAGGGACCCAAAGGAGAGAGGGTTCTCACCCCGCCCCGCCCTGAGCTAGATTTCTCGGTCCCCCCAAGTTCAGAGGCCTCTCAGAGTTCTGACCCTGGAGATGTTAGAAATTGCACATGGTCAAGATGCTTCACTTGAGTACAAGCGGGGAGCCCGGACCCAGACGGGGACTGTGGCTTTTCCACTTGCATCCTTGCTGTGTCAGGCCCAGGATAGGTGTTTGGTAAGTGTGAACGGGATGACTGGAGGGGCGGAGACCGTATTTTCTTCCTGGAACTTGGGGCCCAAAATGTGTTGTCTCCTTCTCGTCGATGCCTAACCAAGTTCTGCGGCACCCCTGCCTTTGAGGGTGTCACCGGCTGGGGTAAGTTTCCAGGTGTGAGAGCACGTGTCCGGGGAAAACCCAAGTTAACGGTAGGCCCGTGGCGACTTTTGCTGAAAGAGTTTTTTTTTCAGGGGAGCCTGAATTCCTTGTGATCGGTACTCTTGGTCCCATAAGCATGCTCTACTCATCAAATGTTGAGTCCCAACTGATTTTTGGCTGGTACAGAGGTGTCATGTGGGCAGGATAAACTGCTGGAGGGATCTCCTTTAATGACCAAGGGTCCCTACCTTTCAGATGGCCACGTGATGGATGAGCACTTCCTGGTCTCCAGGACTCCTGAATTAACACTGTCTTCCGGCACCACTTTTTCGCTAGCTGGCGTCTGCCTCGCTCTACAAAGTTACTGTTAATGGACATTTGCATACGCAATATTTGTCATGTGAGTTTCATATCCCGTAAAGGCTGTCGTTCCAGTGTCCTAACTGAGAGATGATATTTGTTAGTTGCCTTGAAACAGCGAATGGATTTTTATCACGGTCCCTAACATTTTCTTTAGGTACCAACTACTTTCCTTTGCCCTGCCCTCTCCAAAAAACTTCTTTAAAAAGTCAGCCAGGGCGCCTGGGTGGCTCAGTTGTTTGGGAAACTGCCTTCAGCTCAGGTCA
Source organism: Phoca vitulina (assembly GCF_004348235.1). NCBI lineage: Eukaryota > Metazoa > Chordata > Mammalia > Carnivora > Phocidae > Phoca > Phoca vitulina. The sequence continues at coordinate 5,350,087 of NW_022589716.1, forward strand.
TGATCCTGGAGTCCTGGGATCGAGTCCTGCATGGGGCTCCCTGCTCAGCGGGGGGTCTGCTTCTCCCTCTGACCCTCCCCCCCCATACTCTCTCTCTCTCTCTCCCATTCTCTCTCAAAAAAAAAAAAAAAAAAAAATTAAAAAAAAAAAAAAAAAGAAGAAGAAAAATAAATAAAAAGTCAGCCATAGGGGCTGCTGGGTGGCTCAGTGGGTTCAGCGTCTGCCTTCAGCTCAGGTCCTGATCCCAGGGTCCTGGGATCGAGTCCCACATCGGGCTCCCTGCTCCGCGGGGAGCCTGCTTCTCCCTCCATCTGCCTCTGCCCGCCGCTCATGCTCTCTCTTGCCCTTTCTCTCAAATAAATAAATAAAATCTTTAAAAAAAAAAGTCAGCCATATCTACTCTGTGACCAAGATCTACATTTCTTGATAACACGTATCTCTACCAAGGGTTTCTTACTATTTTCCTTTAACAATTGAATTCTATCTTCAGATTATTAAAGGCTACTCCTAATGTGGAACTGAGGCTTTGAGTAGAGTTGACCAAAATCAATTAAGACCTCATTTTTATTTTTTTTAAAGGTTTTTTTTTTTATGTATTCATTTGAGAGAGAGACAGAGAGCACACAAGCAGGGGGAGAGGCAGAGGGAGAAGCAGGCTCCCCGCTGAGCCAGCCAGGAGCCCGATGCGGGGCTCGATCCCAGGACCTGGAGATCATGACCTGAGCTGAAGGCAGAAGCTCAACCATCTAAGCCACCCAGGTGCCCCAAGGCCTCATCTTTAAAAAGAAAGGAAAGGAACAGTCTGTAAAGAAAGCAGACAAGAGTGCAGAGGGCAGATACTGGAGGTGAGGGACTAGATGCTGAAGTATTAGAAGTATGTGTATGTGTGTGTGTACCAGGGAGACTGGGTAGAAAAGAGGAAGCAAATGGGAAAGATATTGGGAAAAATAAAATGAATTACTTGGTTGATGATTAGACGGGTCCAAGAAGCAAGTTAAAAAGCTAAGTTGAAAGGCAAGTTTCTTATTTTTTTTATTTAAATTCAATTAATTAACATATAATGTATTATTTGCTTCAGGGGTACAGGTCTGTGACTCATCAGTCTTATACAATACCCAGTGCTCATTACAACACATACCCCCCAATGTCCATCACCTGGTTGCCCCATCCTTCCACCCGCCCCTCCCCCCCCAGCAACCCTCAGTTTGTTTCCTATGATTAAGAGTCTACGGTTTGTCTCCCTCTCTGGTTTCATCCTGTTTCTCAAATTCCACATATCAGTGAGATCATATGATAATTGTCTTTCTCTGATTGACTTATTTCGCTTAGCATAATACCCTCTAATTCCATCCACATCGCTGCAAATGGCAAGAGTTCATTTTTTGATGGCTGCATAATAGTCCAGTGTGTGTGTGTGTGTGTGTGTGTGTGTGTATACCACATTTTCTTTATCCATTCATCTGTCAATGGACATCTGGGCTCTTTCCATAGTTTGGCTACTGTGGACATTGCTGCTATGAACATCGGGGTGTACGTACCCCTTCGGATCACTACATTTGTATCTTTGGGATAAATACCCAGTAGTGCAATTGCTGGGTCATAGGGTAGCTCTATTTTCAACTTTTTGAAGAACCTCCATACTGTTTTCCAGAGTGGCTGCACCAGCTTGTATTTTCACCAACAGTGTAGGAGGGTTCCCAAAAGGCAAATTTCTATCCTCTATAGAAAGCTGTAGAAGACAAGGACGCCCCCTTTTTTCTCAATGCATTGTAAAGGAGATGAAGTCTTCCCTGGAAAAAAATTCTAACTAAATTTCTCCAACAAGAGAGCTTAATAAATTATGTTTTCTCCATACCTTGCAAGAATTTTAACTTGCAAAAGAGAAAATGTTCACAATATATTTCGTTGTAAACCAGGTGATAAAACTATGTATTTTAAAACTGCATTGTATATGTGACTATGCCCAGTAAAAATGGGAAATCTATTGACCAAAGTGTGAACTGTGGTTATTTCTGGGCTGTGCTGTGACAAGTGCTTTGCAGTGGTGGGTTTTTCCTCTCTGTACTTTGTGTTTCCCACAGTGAGGGTGGGTTGCATCTGTTTTCATGGGGAAAGCCAGGACTACATCAGGCTCAAAACTTAAGTAACTAGAAGAGCCAAGAGCGCAGACCCAGTGTTGTTTCTGGCTTTTGTGTGTGTTCTCTGCTGTGAAGGACATTTGTTTCCATCATTTAGGTACCACTTGGTCCCCAGTTCTTGTTTCTCCAAATTAATGCCCTGCAGATGCAAAGTTCCAAAGGTGCATCCTGAAGAGCTCAGAGCATGGGGGTGGGCTGCCCAGTGTGGAAGGAAGACTGGTCTAGCCACTTAGTTGCGGGGGCGGAGGGTGGGGGGGTGGGGACCGAGTTTCCCAACCTGCAAACCGGGGTGAGTCTCTACACCACAGTGTTGTTAGAATAACATAAACTAAAATAGAGCACTAGTACAAAAATTCTCAACAAATGGCACAATTCTTCCCTTTCTACTTGCCTGTTTACCAGAGTGGTTTTTGCCCAGAAATGGAAATTCTTAAAAGGAAAAGGCAACTTCAGAATATTGAAAAAGGCTTCTCATTTGCATGCAAATAACCTGAAACTGCTCTGCAGGTGAGGCTGGGCCAGTGTTTTCCAAACCTGGGCATTCACACGTCACCTCAGTTTGGGCCACAATAGCCATACTTAATTTTTTTAATATCAACTCATTTTTTTATTGTGGTAAAATACACATAACATAAAAGTTAGCATTGCAACCATTTTTAACTACAAAGTTCGGTGGCTTTCGGTACGTCCACATTGCTGGGCAACCGTCCCCACCATCCCTCTCCAGAACTTTTTCATCTTCCCAAATTGAAAGTTTACCCATTAAAGAGTAACTCCCCATTCCCCTCCCCACCCCCAGCCCCTGGGAGTTGAATCTACTTTTTGTGTCCTTGAATTTGACTATTCCAGACACCTCCCATAAGTGGAGCCATACATATGACTGGCATATTTTGCTTAGCATAATGTCTTCCAGGCTCATCCATGTAGGGGCATGGGTCAGAACTTCATTCCCGTTTTAAGGTGGAAAAATATTCCATGGTATGTATGTTATCACCCATCCATCCATGGACATTTGGGTTGTTTCCCCCTCTTAGCAACTGAATAATGTGCTGTGAACATTGGTGTACCTGTTCACGTCCCTGCTTTCAGTTCTTCTGTGTAGCTCCTCACAAGCAGAATTGCAGGATCACATGGCAATCCTCTGATTTTGTGAAGAACCACCATCCTGTTTTCACAGCGGCTTCACCATTTTGCATTCCCACCCGCGTTGCACAATGGTTCCAGTTTCTCCACATCCTCACCAGCACTAGTTGCTGCCTGGGTTTCATTTTGTTTTGCTTTTTTAAGACTAGCCATTTTTCGTGGGTGTGGAGTAGTATCTCACTGTGATCTTGATTTTCATTTCCCTAACGATGAATAATGTTGAGCATCTTTTCATGTTCCGATTGGCCATCAACTCATTTTCTAAAATGCTTTTTACCTGTCCAAAGCAAATTGTGAAGTCCTGGATAATTTACACAAGGCCTGAAATTTAAAAGCAATAATAATGAATAGTAACAATGGTCACCTGTTGAGGGTTCTAGAGGGGAGGGGGTTGGGAGGATGGGTTAGCCTGGTGATGGGTATTGAGGAGGGCACGTTCTGCATGGAGCACTGGGTGTTATGCACAAACAATGAATCATGGAACACTATATCTAAAACTAATGATGTAATGTATGGGGATTAACATAACAATAAAAAAATTAAAAAAAAAAAAAAAACAATGGTCACCTGTGCACTGTCTATTATCATGAACTACACGTACATTTTGGGAAATGGTGCTCCAGAGGATGCAAAAGATGTAGATCCTACCTTCAAAAGGCTTACAGCCTCCTCAAAGCAAAGCGTCCATGTGATAAGGACAGTTCCAGCCAACACACCCAGCAACTGGGGGAATAAGTATCAGGGTCCCGAGGAGGGGATCCAGGTGTCCATCGCGATCAGCCCCTCCTGCTGGGGATTCACTTCCTCCGGGATTCTGATCAGTCCTGGGGGAACTTTAAGAAAAGGAGTAGTGGACCAGGCTGCAGTCGCCAACACTGCAAATGACCTTGGGGCACTGCTGATAACACATCTTCTCCTTCCTCCTCCACCCATTCTAACATTCCCTCACCCTGAGCTGTCACTGCTGATGCTTTATATGGCTCACCTGGTGGAGTGACAAGACCCTCGTCCCCAAGGTCTGTGCCCCTGACCGCCCTGCCCTTCTCAGCTGTGGCCACAGTATTTGCCCATTGACCATCTAGTTGGGCAGGGAGGACCCAGATCTGCCCCAGGGAATCACCTGGGCTTTGGACTCTCCATAGCAGCCAATTGTTAGGTGTTCTGTCCTGGAGAGGAAGCATCTCCTTGTTCAAGGTGGTTCCCTTCGAGGGCAATTCCCAACAAGATGCAGCTTTGAGCCAACACTCCTTTCTGATTTACCCGCCAGGAAGTCCTGCCTCCTGGGTGGGTCCCTCCCCCCCCCCCCCCGCCTTTGTGCATGCATGCACACCACACACACACACACACTGCATGGGTCTAGCTGCTTCAGTAACAGTAAATAATTAGTTCCCTACTTACATTTCCTGTGGTCCATAATTACTTCTCCTTCTGCCTTATGTTATTTTATGGAACCGTGCACATATCATTTCACCTCAGGACTTAGCTGACAATGTTCAGCAAGTAATCAGGAACAATTGACAATTGCTTCCTTCTCTTCACAGCTTAGACATTCATCGGGGACCATGAGCTAGTCCCAATTATTAGCCAATATTCTCTAGGGATCCCTCTCTCCCTGCAACAAGGTCCTAAAACAAAAACAAGAAAAAAAGGGACGGGGGAATTCAAGGAGTCTGACTACCCCACACTTTTCCTGCAAGAAGACCTCGCATCCTGAGTGCCCCCACAGCGAGGGTGCCAGTCCTCGTCCCCCGCCCTCGCTGGGCGGTAAAAGGGGCAGCAGGAACGCAGCCACTCCGGGCCGGCCGGGGCTCTCCAGGTGCCTTGAGGCAGCAAGAACACAGGTACAGGAGACCCCGCTGTGTGGGCTTGGAGCTACTTTCTTTTTAAAGCTTCAGTTGAAAAATTTTCCAAAACCAACAAAATCATTTGGCGCTACGTTGCCTGTACCACGATTGGAAGAATATTCAGCTGTACCAATTCTGTAAACTCGACACATGCATTTCTTTGATGAAAAAAGAGGGGGAGGCACCTGAGTGGTGCAGTTGGTTAAGCATCGGACTCTTGGTTTCAGCTCAGGTCGTGATGTCAGGTTGTGAGCTCCTTGTCAGGCTCTGCGCTCAACGCAGAATTGGCTTGAGTTTCTCCCGCCCTCTCCTTTTGCCCCTCCCCTCCACACTCTCTCTCTCACAAATAAATAAATCTTTTTTTAAAAAGGCATGAAAGACTAACCCTGTTTATTAAAGAAGCCAAGAGGAGAGAAAGGGAAGGCCCTGGGGAGGGCAGAATTAGAGCCAAGGCAGGGCAGGGCAGCTCAAGGACAAGGTGAGGCTAAGGAAAGGGCCAAGGGCAGCCCTGATGAGCATCCAAGGACCAGGTGGAGGAAGAAGGAACAGCCCCTGAGAAGACTTAAAAGTGAAAGAAGCTTCCAAAAGGTCATCAGTCATACTAAGCCTGACAGAGAAGTCAGGAGGGAACAGATGTGAACCCCGATTTAATCAGTAGAGGCAACCCAGGACACACAATAGCAAAGCATCCTGGACCCCACTGACCACCCCAGGACTGACAACGTCATGGGCCGGTCAAGGAGCACAGCAAGGACAATTCCACATTCTAAAAGCTGGCATAGATTTTGATAGGCCATTTTTAAAATGTAACACCTCCCCTCTCCTGCCCGCCCCCCCGCTCCCCGGCCCCAGCGCTGGCCAAAGCGCTGGCCAAAGGGCTGGCCCTGTATAATTCAAGCATCTTACATCTGGGAGGTGAAATGATCCGGGGCTCCCCCAACCCTTCCCAATTTTCCTATCCCTCCCACACCCACCACCCGAGGATGGACCACTCTATGAGCTGAACCCCCGCCCCAACAGTCCTCTCTCAGAGATCCCATAACACTCCATCATGCTGATTTGTTTTCATGTCTGTCCCCCCCACTGGTCCATGAGCATCCTCAGCATCTGTGAGCCAATGGGGGTGGGGGACCTAGAGCTGCTCCCTAGAGCTATGCATGGAGGAAGGAAAGACAGAAGAAGAGAGGGAGGGAAGGAAGAAGAGGGGGAGGAAGGCAAGCAAGGAGCCCTTCCTTATCTTTTCCTTAAACAGCTACACTTTATAAGACAATTAGCACTTCTTGAGACCATCTCCTACGTCTCCTCTTGGAGGGAAGATGATAAACAAAAAAAAGAACAAGGCAGAATGCCATTTGGCCAAAGGAGTCCTCAGCATGACCTGGCACTTCGTCAGAGGAGAGAGCCCTTTCCAATTCTGGTCGCCTCCAGGAGTCTCTGAGCTTCTTTGCAGACTTGGCCAGCTTTGCCCGTTAGGTCAACCCCTATTTGAAAACACAAAAAATAGAAAATAAATGGAGAAATGAGAACAGAAGAGGGAGCTCACATTCTTCTCTTAAGTGATACAGCACTTCTAAGTGACACAATTATTTCTTGCACTGAGTGTATGATGTAAATTTTCTGCACAGATTATCCCCCGTTGCATACAGAGAGACCTCCATAGCAGAGACCAACACTAGCAATTGAAAGTGAGAAATTACCTAATCCCAAATCATTCAGGTTTCTTTTTTAATTGGAAAAAAAAAAAAAGGCAAGGACTACAGACTAGATAAATCAGCACGTAATCAATGACAATCAGAAAATCTGACAAGCATTATTGCAGGAATTTATCTTCAAAAAAGTCAAACTGACTATCTGGACTTACCAGACCAGCCCAGCAAAACAAAACTGATGCTATGAAAAGAAAACCCAAATCTCATTTGGTGTTGTAAAAAAGCAAGCTGTCGATTTCTCTGTAGTAGTTGGAGGTATTTGGATAAAAGCTGTTTCCCCCTCCAAAGGGTGTCCAGGGACCACAAGTTGTACAAATGCATCAGTTAGAAATGTCAACAGCCTCACAGGACACAAGATGGCCTCAGTTAGGTCGTTTGCCTGAGACCTTTCCCTTCTCTCTCCACTCACCGTTGTTCATAGTGAATAGCACCTAGCCCCAGACTGGGAGCCAACTCCGTCTGCCTAGGCACCCCCTCCCCAAGGGCATCTATCACCCCAAGTCCAAGGCACCTCCCTCTCTGGGCGGGGGAAGGAGGAGGGAAGTCCGCAAAGGGGAATAATGACCAATAGCTTTGCAACTCTATGAGCCCCTAAAAGCTCCACGTAGGAAGCATTGGGTGATAGCAATTGGGTGATACCTTCCTGCCTGACCCCTGTCTTTCCCTCCAGCCTGGGAGACACGTGGAAGCTCATCCTCTTCTGGGCCAAGTCACCCGGAGCAGCTCTTAGGAGCCGGTTCGGAATTCAGCTGTGAATAATATGGCTTCCGAGGAGGGGAAGTACAGCTGCCTGGTGCTCCAGGTCTCCAGAGCTGGCAACCAACCTAGGGCGGGCAGATTTGGACCCATGTGACCCTCCTCCCACACAGGGCCACATTCCCAGCCCCCAGCCTCCTTCCTTGAAACTGCCGGGTGGGCAGAGTTGATTGATGTTCTTTGAAATGGATGTGGCTCTTCCCTGGCTTCTGTCAATCACTGGGGTGGGTACTCTCACTAGTTGTCCTAACCACCCCCTTAGACATGGCCATAAATAGATCAGTAGATACACACGTGCATACACACACAGATGCTCATTCATACGTGCTCCTGGGGATCATGTATCAGTTCACACAATTTGTACTGAAGGGCTCGTTTCCCCTTCGGACCTGAAGGAAAGCAAGGGAGCCCTTCCTTGGCACATGGGGAGACAACCCTCCTTCTTGGGTCTGGCCTCTTCTGGGAAGAGGAGTGGAAAGAAAGAAGGGTCTTTAAAGAGATGGAGGGGCGCCTGGGTGGCTCAGTCGTTAAGCGTCTGCCTTCGGCTCAGGTCAGGATCCCAGGGTCCTGGGATCGAGCCCCGTGTTGGGCTCCCTGCTCCGCGGGAAGCCTGCTTCTCCCTCTCCCACTCCCCCTGCTTGTGTTCCCTCTCTCGCTGTCTCTCTCTCTCTGTCAAATAAATAAATAAAATTAAAAAAAAAAAAAAAAAGAGATGGAGGAGAGCAGGGAGCCGCAGACACACCTCAGGCTGCCAAGAGCTGGCCCGCCCAAACGTTGGTCTTCTTCCCAGCACAGTGGGTTTGGACTCCCTGCCTAAAAGCAAATCTCAGCCCTGCCCTGTACTAGCAAGCCGGGTAATGGCCTGTGCTTGGTGCTTGAAGGCGGAGTGAGGGCATGGGCAAGTGTGTAAGTGGTGCTCAGTCAACGCTTTGAAAGGGAAGGGAGGGGGGAAGTCCAACCACTGCTTCCCAGTAATCCCCAGCCTCGTCGGTAAGTCTCCTCCAACCACGTTCCCGCGGCCTTGCACCGCGCCTGCGCTGAACGCCTCTCGCCCAGTCCCTGGGCAGCGTTGAGCGCGCGCCCTGGTTCTAAAGCAATGCTTTTAGGAAAGAGATTGGGTTCTCATAATAATTGGATTATTAAGAGAGTTTATCTTTTCGGGCGCCTGGGTGGCTCAGTTGGTTAAGCGACTGCCTTCGGCTGGGGTCATGATCCTAGAGTCCCGGGATCGAGTCCCACGTCGAGGCGGGGGGGTTCCCTGGGGGGGGGGGTTCCCTGCTCAGCGGGGAGTCTGCTGCTCCCTCTGATCCTCCTCCCTCTCATGCTGTCTCTCATTCTCCTTCTCTCAGATAAATAAATAAAATCTGTTTTTTTTTTTAAGATTTTATTTATTTATTTGACAGAGAGAGACACAGCGAGAGAGGGAACACAAGCAGGGGGAGTGGGAGAGAGAGAAGCAGGCTTCCCGCCGAGCAGGGAGCCCGATGCGGGGCTCGATCCCAGGACCCTGAGATCATGACCTGAGCTGAAGGCAGACGCTTAACGACTGAGCCACCCAGGCGCCCTAAATAAATAAAATCTTTAAAAAAAAGTTTATCTTTTCTTTTTTTCCTCCCCTTTATTTATTTATTCTCTTGCAGTTGTTTTGGCAAAACATTTCCGAGTTGGACACACACACAGTATTGTTGAGTGACTTGAGTTCCACCTCTCTGGGCAGCTCACCCAGCACCCAGCGCCCTTCAGCTCCACTCCACAGCAGGACATCTGGCGTGGCCCGCGGTTGCCCATCTGATCCAGGCTGCGGCCTACCCCATGGGCTTTTCTGTGTCCGGCTTCTACCTCGGTAGATATTTGGACTAAAAGCCGATAGATGATTTCCCTATTTCGGGAGTATCTCACTTTTTGTGGCTCTTGCCCAAAAGCGATGTTTGCACCTGCCCAAGCCGGCAGCCCCAGCAGGGAGGGGGGCTTTGTTCTTCCCCAAGGTGAGGGTGGACACAGGGCCGGACTCCTGGCTCCTGTCAACCAGGCTGGTCCCAGGGACACGCAGTGGGCTCTCCTTGCAGCTGGAGGCAAGGGCGCAGCCGGCTGTCTGGGATTGTGCTCCCGGACTCCAGCGTTCCTCCCCTGAACTCAGCACCCCGGCTGTGGGCTGCCCACTTGCACGCGTGTGGGGGTCCCCTCAGCGAAGACCCTTCCTCACCATTTGGGGCCCCACTGAACTGTTATCTTCTCAGAGACACCCTCCCCCCCACTGCACTAAGGTCCCTCCCCTGAGACACCTTCCATCCCGGGGTCTCTGTTGTCCTCATGTGGGTCAGCTATAGGAAATCATCACACTCTGGTGGTCTGTGTCCGTCCACCGGGACTAAGCTTTTCAGGAGGCCTGAGGTCTTATATCTCGTGTGCTGTGTCTAGAAATATGCCTCGCACCTAACAGAGGATCAACAAATCTTTGTTAAAAGTAAGTGAACGAGCCCTGCCTTAGATTGTTATATGTCAGGGTTCCGTGTTTACAGAGCTTTATTTCTTCAATCAGGCTTCCAATTGTTTATTCCACTACATGATAAAACAGTGTTAGAGCCGCTGACCCCGCCGGAGCCCTAAGCATGTGGAAGCGGAGAAGCAGGTGGCCCAAGGTCACACACGGCGTCACCACATTACATGGGGTGTAAGGACCAAGCATCCAAGTCCCACTGGACCCAGGAGAGGCCAGACCTGGCACAAAGTGAGGAGTCAGGAAGTCCACTGTTTGGAGGGGAGGGTGAGCCTGGCCTCGGGGACTCAGTTCTGTCCCTGCTTCTGAACTGAGCGACTCTGGGTCCTGCCTGCGCTGCTGCTTTTGTTAGGAGTTATTTGGACACTTGGGGAGTCAGGGCCAGGGTCCCCAACAAGAAATCAGGGAGCTGGGACAGCTCAGACAAAACCGCCCTAGCATCCTGTTTTGCAGCTTCGACAAGACCACAACAGCATCCTGTCCAGCAGCCTCTGCAGGAGTGACTTTTGCAAAACATCCTGAAACAAAACAATGAACCGTAAAACATTGGTCACTATCACAAGGTGAGGCAGTTCATCTCCAGATGGCAGCCCAAAAGACCAGCAACACGGGAACAATAACCCGAGAGGTAGACAGGTGCATGATCAAAGCCCTGATTGGGGCACACCTTAGTGGCCAGTCCACAGGGGCCCACACTCAGGATGCTCAAGATAGTTCCTCGAAAGAGCTTATAAAACCCCCTAGATTTGAACGCCAAAATGGCAACCCTCTCGGGTCCCCTCCCTCTCCAAGAGCCTTGTGCTATCGCTCAACAAACTTTGCTTTGCTGCCCACCACTCTTCGTTCTGGTCTCTTTGTTCTTCGAAGCGCCGTGACCAAAAACCACGGGCACTAAAGGAAAAAAATCTCATAACACTTTCACCTGCAAAGGGATGATAAAAAGACCCTGCCTGGCAGGACATGCATGAGAATGAGAAGAAACAGGTGGAACGTGCTTGGCATAGCAGCAGTCCTTGGTAAATCCGCTGGCTTACCTTTATCTTCCCTGCACAGAAAACCAGTCTTTAAGAGGCAAAGACCATGAATAAAATTTGTGAGCTTGCCAGTATAGAGCCAGGTGTATTGCATGGATAAGAGGAGGAACAGGATGCGGCATTCAGAGTCAGGATGCAGGACAGTGCACAGCATGGACTACAGGCTCCTTAATGCCCAGAGCTGAGCCTCCCACCGCAAGGAACACCGAGGTGGAAGGAAACTCAGAGAAGTCAGAAGAAGGGTTCGTGTCCCCTCCGTCCCTCCCTGGCCATGAGGCCTGGGGCACATCACGTCACTTGTCAGTTACTTACCGATGCATCAAGACTGGCTCATGCGCTGGCTCCAAAATCTCCGTGGCCCTGACTTCTCCTGCTTCTTGAAGCATGTTGGAGCTACATGCAAGACAGACTCCCACTTTTAGCCTAGGACCACTGAGCAGACGCCGTCCCCTTTCTCCGCCCTCTCCCCTGAGTTCCCGAACCTGACAATGTTTTCTGGCTGCTTCTCCGGGCGTTTTTCCTTCCTGTTTCCTGCCTGGCTTCTTAGACTGCTTACTTTTTCTGCTTACTGTGCTTCTCCCAAACTCATCACCTTCGTGGCCCCAACTTCTCTCATTGGAATTTTCTGTCCATATTACACTTTCTTCCCTCTTTTCAGAATGAGATCGGGATGCTGTTCTCGTCCCTGGAACCCAGGGTCCAGCCTTCCGGTGCCCCTCGCTCAAAGCGCCTGGCACTGGGACCAATCTTCAACCATGCTGAGGCTTCTCTGACTCCATGCAGACTCCTTTCAGCTGTGTCCTGGAACGTGAACTAGAAGGGGGTCTGCTGGCAAGTGGCTGTTATGATTTTCTTTCCTCTGCGGTCTGTCGTTCTCCCAGGTTTCTGTATTTGTAGGTTTGCTGGAAATGGGCTGGCAAACTGTGGCCATCTGTGGAGGGGATGGAAAGAGCACCCCGAGCATGAGGACCAGGGACCGCTGTCCTAGCTGTGAAGGCCTGGAGCAAGTCAGTCCACTGGTGCAGATCCCTCTGGCTCCCCAATGGTTGGCAAAATGGGGGGACCCTTCCAGGGCCCTCCCTACTCCGGGCAGCAGACAGTCCGCCTTCTTCAGGGAAGGACAGGGTGGCCAGCTTGGACTTTGCCTCACACCTAGAGGAGAGGCAAGCCTTCCCCTTGGCTTCTGGCCCACTGCCTCTGGGCCACCTGGAAGCTTGGGGAAGGAAGCCCCATGTCCACCCCCTCCTTTGCGAGTCTCAGGAGAACTCGATGCTTCAGATGGCCTTTGGGGTAGGAGTGTTAGTCCAAAAAGGCATCGAGAGGACGAGGAAGGCAGGAGAACACATTCACATCACCATCTTCCCAGGATCCAGGGCTACCTTTTTATTTCTTCAAGACAAACCGACCAACCTATACCCATCTTGCCCCGCTGGTGCCTTTCTCAGACTGCACGGTGGGACTGGCCTTCTCTTTACTCTTTGGGACAGGGGAAGCCAGGCACCTGCGGGCACTGGTCCACTCCTATTCACTCCCCTAGGCCTTGCAATGAACGGGAAATAAAGACAAATTATATATGTTCCTAACACCCTCTCTCCTCCCCAAATATTTTAAGTTAGAACCTCACAGACTATGTGAGGGTTTTTGTTTGTTTGCTTGTTTTTCATTTATTTTATTCTTAGAATCAGGGCTTTCTTTCCATGCCTACTACATTTTTTTCCTACTTCCCTTTTTATTTTTTTTTAAAGATTTTATTTATTTATTTGACAGAGAGAGACACAGCGAGAGAGGGAACACAAGCAGGGGGAGTGGGAGAGTGAGAAGCAGGCTTCCCACTGAGCAGGGAGCCTGATGCGGGCCTCCATCCCGGGACCCTGGGATCCTGACCTGAGCCGAAGGCAGACGCTTAACGACTGAGCCACCCAGGCACCCCTACTTCTCTTTTTAAATTTTTTTTAATTATAAAAGTAATTTGCACCTGCCCCAAACTATTTGCAGTTTATAGTAATGTTTGAGGCAGACATGAGCCATGGTGTTGGGAGGCTTCTGGAAGCTGCACCGCCTTTCTCCCGGGGATTTGGGGCTTGCAGGCTCCTTTCACCATTCCCCTGCCATGTTGCTGCAGCAAAGCCCAAGGAAGGGCATCGAAATAAGACAGGCGGTTCTCCTAGTGCAGGTGGGTCTGATGCTCAGCTCATTCCTACACTGTGGGGATCCACAGTTCCCAGAGCTAGACTGAACCCCCATGAGGCTTCATCTCCCTGAGCCCCAGCCCAGCCAGGGCCTCCAGATGGCTGGTGTAAGATCCAGATGGGATTGTCATCTTAGCATAGGGGGCTCTGGGCAGGTGCAGGGAGAGATCCAGGCTCTGAGATTCTGTGAAGCTGAGCACACCTTCGAGGATGAGCTAGATGGGCTTTAAACACATCCTCCCAATATTGGGGCTCTCCCAGCATCCTCCCTCGCACACAGGATGGAGGATCCAGGAATTTTTAACCAGGTACCTTTTGCTGGGCATTCCATCAGTTTCTAGCTCTTTACCATCCCTGTAAAGGTCATCTTTATGCCTGTATATTTGTACACTTGTTTGATTGCTTTGGTGGGATTGTAAAATTTTAATACAAAGTACCAAAGTGTCCTTAAACATGTATTTTTTGAGTTATAAAAGCAGGCCCTCTCAGAAGTTTGTAGTGAGACTATAAGCTCCTAGAGCCTTTGTCAGGACAACCGGGCTGGATTGCCCCCGACTTAAGTGGGTCCACAATTTGATTTTATCCCATCGAAAGAATTGCACGTGTGCATAAAGATGTACATATAAGGTGACATAATTCATAAGACCAAAAGTCTGGAAACAATCTACATGCTTACAAAGAAGAGAACAGTTAAACAAAGTACACTATATACATATGTGCATGCTCTGCACCTGGTACAAGGACAGCATGAATCTGTGTGTATGGACGTGGAAAGATCTTAAAGTTGAAGCATGCATGCACAACATTTCATTTATATCTAAAAAGCCACACATCTTACATCTACATATATATGTACATATGCCTAGAAAGATGACAAGGAGACACTTCTCTCTTGGGAGAGGGGTTTTGTCAGATCCCCTTGGGGAGGGTCATTCCCTACCCACAATGTAGCATAATCGTCGCCCCCATGCCCACTGTGTGACCTAGTGCAAATCACTTACCCTCTCTGTGTGCCGGAACGCTGACGCGAGGCCTGGATGTGAGTTATGCACATAGAAGGAATATAGTACTTGGCCTAGAAAGCATGCTCTGTGTCATTGTCACTGTGCCCTTTGCAGATTTAAGGAAGCTGTGGCCTCTATTCGGAAAGAAATGCATGTATGAATGTCCATACAAGGCCTTCACAGACCCCCTGCAGCCTGTTCTTAACCTCAGGTTAAGAACCCTCCCTGGAAAAACCACTGTGTATTCAGGCTGGAGATGACCTTGAAACCCTTCATTTCACCGGGGAACAGAAGGAGTTTCCAAGGCCACAAGACCTGACAGAGGCACAGCCAGGGCTTAACTCTGGACTCTCCCACCTGTCCATCCGGTCCTCACCCCCACCTGCCCCCAACACAGACCTGGATCATCCCCTAAACACCATGGGAGCCTTCAACCGACAGGAGACAGTCAGGCCCCGGGACGCATGGCCAGCAGGCTATTGGCCCAGGTCCTGACCGAACGATGGGGGCCCTTCGGTTCTATGACGGGCAGCAGCCTGCTGGGTCCTTGTTCCCCGCAGGTCACCAGCCATCCTCCAGACCCCGGGTGCCGCGCCCTGCACCCGTGTTCTCACTCACTCACCTGCCTCCCGGAAGACAAGTGGGAAGGAGTCCCCTCCCGCTGTCACTTCAGCCTGACCCCTCCTCCACGAAGCCAGCCTCTGGGCTGGGCCAGAAAGCTGCCCTTCCCGAGCTATATCCTTGAAACAGTAAGGACGTGCTTGGCCAGACGTGATTGGGCTCAGCAGCCTCGTTCTTAGTGTCTGTAAAGACCCCCCAAAGTCCTTGCTCAAAATAATCTTCCCCACAGCTCTGCCAGAGAATCTTCCCCGTTCTCATTTTTCTTCAGAGAATGACCTGGAAGGCCGGTGAAAATGCAGGTGTAATCCAGGGCAGCTCGCTAACTGGCATCCCCTCCCCGACAAGCAGGAACAGCTTATCCGAAGGTAATGGAACATGGATCAGATTCATAAGGAATAGAAAAGGTCAGGCCAGAGAGACGCAAGCTGGGCCCTTGTCAGTTTCCCAACTCTTATCTTTTGCAAAGCATGATTTTAAATGAAGTCCTTGAAGATAAATCCCCCGGGGGACAGGCTTCCAACTCCCTAGAGACTCATGTATCACAAAGTGTCCAGCGCTCCCGGCCACACGAAGGCCCTCAGAGGGAGGCTTCTGTCGGCTTACAGAGGACCTGTCTCAGAGAAGTTCCAGTTCCCAGCTCCGTGTCAGTGGGGTCCGCAGTGGGCAGGCATCTTAGGAACCAGAGCCTGTGGGTCAACAACTCTGTCCGTCAAGCATTGTCCTGCCCTCGCCCCAGCTGCACTGCCCTCAGGGGCCTGCTCACCTACACACCTCCTCTTTCACTTATCACCCCCGGTTCAGTGGGAACATCGCATCTGGGGGACTTCCCACGCTCATCTTCTGTCTCTTATCATATTTATTGCACTTCTTATCACTTTTCCTTATCCTCATCGATAACTCGTTAAAGCAGATCATGCAGTTAAAAGCACTTTGTAAACTAAAAAGTGTCGTGTGCCAAATCAGAATTAGATTTTGAGCTTCGCAGGATCACGATCAGGACCCTGGACTCGTGATTTCTCCATTAGTTCGAGAGAAACCTGGAAGAGAGGAGTCAGGGGAAGGGATTGCTGAGAGAAGATGGAGGAGATGACGGATCCTCTACACCTTCTATGTCATCCCCCGTGGGTCCTGGTGCAGGGACCAGAGAGGGTAGAGTGAGGGACAACATGGCCCTGTGTCCACTACTACCTGGTGCAGGGACCAGAGAGGGTAGAGTGAGGGACAACATGGCCCTGTGTCCTCTACTACCTGGTGCAGGGACCAGAGAGGGTAGAGTGAGGGACAACATGACCCTGTGTCCACTACTAACACAGCCTCCAGACTTCCCTAGATTTGGCCTGGCCATTCGCAGACCGGTTTGCCTATGGTGACCACATTTAACAAATGAACGGAAGGAAGGAAGGAAGGCAGGCAAGGTTTCCAAGTAGCAGCATCCTCAAGGGTAACAGGCTGGAATATTTGCTGTCAGGCCTGTCTTCAAAAAGTCACATGGGAAGGTCCTCGTTCCTCTGTTGTACACCTTCTCACCATCTCTGCTTAGTGGTATGGACTTTGGGCTGTACACTCATGAGGGTTTCTTGTTTCCTGTTCAGTCCCTGGACAATCATAACCGAGGCTAAGCACTTGGTCCGCGTTGCACAGCGAATGGAGCTGAGCTGTAGGAATCCTACGAAATAAACTAGACTCCAGAACCGACAGTCTGAGACTCCCTCACTTTCCATTGATCAAGCCCCAACAGCTCCATGCTATTTGATCATGTATTTGGGCATCTGTTTTTTAATTGACCACACTGGAGAAAAAAAAGAAGAAAAAAAGACCACATTGGTCATACTCCACTCTACCTCCTCCCTATTAAAATGAAAACCAGGGATGTTGACATGTCTTAGTTAAATGTGGCTCAAATCACACAATGTTAATCACGTGTTATGTGGATATTTACAATTTACATCTTATGTGCCTAATATATGGGTCAATTTCAACCATATACAAACGTCCCAGATTCAAGAGCATTCATCTGCTTTGAGGTCAGACTGATATAACTTTGCCATCATAAATGTGGGGCCACGGGCTCGCCACCCAGCCTCTCAGCCTTGGTTTCCAGGTCTGTAAAACAGCATGGCAGCCTCACGTGAGGCCTTCAGTAAAGAACCAAAACAGAAGGTAAAAGGCTCCAGTTTCATCTTAGTTTCATCTCCTGCCAAAGGATTTTCCAGAGCGGCTATTCGATTTTATATTCCCACTCTGCATATATTTTACTTAGTATCTTCTTTTTCACTTGTCATGTCTTGCTTTCTTTCTAAAACTTTTTGTTTTGAAATAATCTCACGATTAATAGAATAGTACAGAGGATTCCCATATGCTTCACCAAGATTGACCAAATGTTAATTTCACTACATTTGCTATAGCATTTCATACATCTTTCTATCATTTGGCATCATTAGTTTCATCTTCCTCTCCCCACTCTTGCAGAAAAAAGTCAGTCTCCTATGCTCACATTGAAACATCCTATCTTTTTACTAATTTGACATTCCTTCTGGCTATGAAGTGATGGGGTGACTAATATGTCATGGGTCAAGCACCATCAAACAAAACCAAGTAATGAGTGAGGCATTCTACAAAATACAGGCTTATGGTCTTAAAAAAAATAAATGTCAGGGTCATGAAAGACCAAAAACAAAAACAAACAAAAAGAAGTTCGAGGAAATGTTCTGGATTAACAGAGAGACTCAAGAGACATAACAAGTGAATGCAGTGTGTGATCTGAGACTGGATCCCATGGGAAAACAGTGGCTATAAATTGCATTGAGAAAATTTGAAAAACATTTGTATATTAGATAATAGTTGTTAAATTTCCTAATTTTGACCACTAGATGGTGGTTATGTAAGTGGTCTTTATTCTTAGGAAAGACTCACTAAAATATGAACTATTTAGAAGTAAAAGGGTATTATGTTTGCAACTTACTTTCCAACCGTTCAGAAAGGAGATGATAGTAGAGAGATGATGATAGATAGATATAGATAGATAGATAGATAGATAGATAGATAGATAGATAGATAGATAATAGATAGATAGATAGATACATGATAGATGTACGAAATGCTATAGCAAATGTAGTGAAATTAACATTTGGTCAATCTTGGTGAAGCATATGGGAATCCTCTGTACTATTCTATTAATCATGAGATTATTTCAAAACAAAAAAGTTTTAGGAAGAAAGCAAGACATGACAAGTGAAAAAGAAGATACTAAGTAAAATATATGCAGGGTGGGAATATAAAATCGAACAACCGCTCTGGAAAATCCTTTGGCAGTTTCCTGCAAACCGACACTTACATATGACCCAACGATCAAACTCTTGGGTGTTTATATGAAAACCTCCTTTCACAAAAAAATGCCTGTACATGGGTGTTCACCGAAGCTTTATTTGTAATAGCCAAAAGCTGGAAACAACCAAACATCCTTCAGTAGGTAGGTGGTGAAACAAAGTGATGCATTCACGCCAGGGAATACTACTCAGCAACATGAAGGAACAAACTATGGATACACACAACAGTTCAGATGGATCTCAAGGAAAATATGCTGAGTGCAAAAAGGCAATTTCAGAAGGTTATATACTGTATGATCCCATTTATACAATGTTCTTGAAATGACAAAATCGTAGAGATGGAGAACAGATGAGGGGTTGACAGAGGTGGTAGGTAGAGAGAAGGAATCCTTGCAACAGAATAGGTCTATATCCTGACTCTCACATGCACACCTATGAGGAAATTGCATAGGGACACACCTGCACACACACACGCACACACGTGCGTGCACACACACACACACACACACACACACAAAATGCACGGCGGGTCAGTGAATCTTGAAGAAGCCCCGTGGACAGTACCCAAGCCGGCTGCCTGGTTTGGCTATTGTGCAGTAGTCAGTTATGTGAGGTGCTAATTCTGGCAGAAACTGGGTGAAGGGTGCACAGGACCAGCCTGTACATTTCTCTGCAACTCTCTGTGAATCTATACTTATTCCAAAATTAAAAGTTCAAACCAAAATAACCAGCAAGCCCCAGACAGAGCGTGCGCCAACCTCCCTGCTGACATGGCTGTGAGCTCTGCTCCCAAGAAGAACTGTCAGTCCCGTGCAGAGTCTGGTCTGAGTCTTCTCTTCCCATTTTATCTGGCAACCCTGCAGCTTTTCATGAACCCCCTTCCTCATGTAACTTATCGCTGGGGATGATGGAAGCATAAGGGCAAAGACCCACAGAAGTTGGGTGCTGTCTTGAAGTGTAGGGTCACCTCTAAGGGCTAGAGCTCACGTTGGATAAAGAGCTTTGAAGTCAGACAGCTTGGGTTCAAACCCCAATCTGTCGCTTACTGTTGACGGGGCCTCAGATAAGGTGCTTATTCCTTAGTGTGTTGATGTTAGTTATTTATAATAAGAAAAAAAACAATAGTTTACTATTATTATATCTCTCTAAAGGTTTTATCATTCCTAGTTTACAATGGAGAAGTTAAGAGTTAGCAAAACCAATTAACTAGTGTGGGTCAACACTAGTGACGGGGCTGGTATTTTAATGCAGAGCCTCAAAGTCCATGCCCTGCCCAATATGCCTGTTTGAGTGTGTGTGAAAGCCTTACTGGAAAAAAGAGGAGAAAGAAATTCAGAGAGCAGAGAAAAGGAAAAAGCATCGATTATCTTCAAGGAAGAAAGATGTGAAAGAACATCTCAACTGACTTAAACTATAAAGGAAATGTATTTCCCCACTTACCATGAATTCTTAAGGTTGGGAGGCTCTGGGTTGGTGAATTCAGTGGCTCATCAGTGTCATCAATCACATGGGTCTGTCTCTCTTTCAACTCTGCCAATTTCAGCCATAGCTTGGCTCCTGTTGTGGTCCCAACATGACTGCGCCATTCCAAGAATCGTTAGAAGACACGACCAAATCCAAGGGAATAAAGAAGAGTATTCCCAAAATGTATTCCCTAAGAAAAAGGGAATCTTAACCAGATCCCCCCAACCCAGGAGACACCATCTTAAATCTCATTGGTTAGAGTTGCCACAAGGCCATGGACCAGCATGGTGGCTCAATGAAACATGGCTGTGTGGTGAAAGGTGCGTTACTGTTATGGACTGAATGTTTGTTCCCCCACCCCCCACCCCTGCCCATAATATGCTAACACCCTATCCGCCCCCAATTCTTGTCCTTTGAGAGGTAATGGGGATGAGATGAGGTCACGACGGTGGAGCCCTCATGAATGACATTATAGTGCCTGTGTGACAGTCACAAGAGAGCTTGCTTCCTCTCTCTGCTCTTACCATGTGAGACTCAGCAGTTGGCCACCTGGGAGAGGGCCCTCGCTCAACCACGCCGGCTCCCGGATCTCGGGCTTCAGTCTCCAGAACTGTGGGACGTAAGTTTCTGTTGTCTATAAGCCACCCTGTCCATGGTACTTTGTTAGAGCAGTGCAAAGTGACTGGAGACAATCACCCAAGAGAAACCAAGTTTTGGTCACAAGGAGGAGGTGGACAGTGGCTCTCGGGTCAGTAATCAACAGCTGTGCCATGATGCTAACAAGGTCCTCCTCCCACCGTGCAAAGCACCTTCTCCTGATCAACAGGCAAGATAATAGTTTGAGGACTGAACCACAGCACAAATTGTACAAAGATCCAGCCAGGGCAGACAGTCTTTGACAAGCACGTTGGACGTCTGCATGTATCGATCAGAACAGGCTGGGCTCGGAAGTCACAATAGGTAAACCCCAAAATCCCTGAAACAAACAAGAACAACAGTTTATCTCTTGTTCCAAAACCCCACTACAGGTACAGGCAACTTTCCAGGGCCATCCAAGGTCAAACACAACATCCCTGACTTACACGGTCTTCTGGTATCTCCATCTCACCCTGAGGTTTCGGGGTTCATGGCATAGGAGGAGTCAGCTTGGAGAATCTCACACCAGCCCAGAAGTGCTCCAGCCTGGAAGCGACCAGTATTACTTCTTTTCCAGGTCTTTGGCTACGGTGAGACCCATGGCTCTGCCCAGCTGTAGGGAAGTCCAGAAAAGGGAAGAGAGCCATAAATATCAATTAGTTCTGGAAAAGTCAAACATATCCCCTGTCCAGGAAGCCACAAAGGGGCTCTGTTCTAGTTGGGTGCAGGCATCAGACAAGGAATGTCCATCGGCCAGAACTAGGTTGGAGCAAGGCGCCGGGCCACTTCCTTCCTCCCAGCCCCCACCTCCAAGAGAATCCCTGTAATTCAGTAGGAGCCCATTGCCAGGGGATGAATAACTCCAATTAATCAGAACAATTTGAAATTAAGCCTCAAAGTGACAAATGCAAAATTTTGCAAAAATTAAAAAAAAATAGAAGCATGCTGGGGCGCCTGGGTGGCTCAGTTGGTTAAGCGACTGCCTTCGGCTCAGGTCATGATCCTGGAGTCCCTGGATCGAGTCCCGCATCGGGCTCCCTGCTCGGCGGGGAGTCTGCTTCACCCTCTGACCCTCCCCCCTCTCATGTGCTCTCTCTCATTCTCTCTCTCTCAAATAAATAAATAAAATCTTTAAAAAAAAAAAAAATAGAAGCATGCTAAATTGGGAAAATAATTGTGCCCTGTGGTCCCCAGACCCCTTCTATGCTGTGAGTTCTGTTAAAAACAACTTCAAATACTTCTTAGCCTATAATATGAATAATACTGGTATTAGAGCAGCAAGGACCTGGCCCTAAATATCTTTCTTTCCCACATGACCGTAAACCCTAAAACATAAGAAAATACATCAGCAACAGGTCCAAGTGAGTGACCTTGGCTCCAAATGCACACGTGGCCAGAATCAGCCTCCCCTCTCCCCACCAAAGACAAGTTTCTTCCTGTCTCTGAAGTCTTAAACTTCCCAGAGAAAGTTTGTACATGGCATGGATCCTGGGCACACCCTCATTCTCAACAAGATGCCTGGTTTCACTTGATGAAGAATCTGACCGGGAAGGACCCCCTCTAGGAGGAGTCTGCCCATTATATAAATTACAAACACAGAATGAAAGCTTGGAAATTCAGAAGGTTGTCAATTCATAATTTGGTTGAATTGGGAAAAATCACAAATGTCTGTTTCTTTGAAGTAAACAAATTATGGACACATCCAAATTCCATGCTAGGGGATTAAATCGGTTTTCAGATTGCTGTGAGCCCAGGGATGGGGGCAGCAACACTCAGACGCTTAATAAGTTTTTTCTTAAAGGACGTGCTAATGGCTTCAATAAAATTTGAGGAACCCCATATAACCAGAAAGGCTTTGTCAGCATTCAGCAGTGAGGAGGAGTCAGCTTGGAGGAGTCAAACAAAACAAAAAAATCCTTCGAGATAATCTTTTACTTAATATTCAGTTCCACTGTGGGTTTGTTTTTTTTTTTTTTTTGTAAAGGGGAAAGAGGATATTAAAAAACGTGCAGTGGAAAGATTTTACTAGCCTTGTTATCCTACCTCTCCGCTTGCATTTTACACTTACCAGCAGAAACACACGAAAAGTAAAATGGGGACTTTTATCTTTAAATATGCTTTGGTGACGTCAGTGTCGCTCTTGGTGACGTTGTGAAGACATGGTGCTTTGAAGGGGGACTTCCAGGTCTCCCTCCCTCTCCCCCCACGAGAAGCTTCAGCTGCCTCTCAGCTGCTCCAACCGGGCATCCACGGGAGGAGGGAAAGACTTCCTGAAATAGCTCACAGATTCAAAGTCAGCGATCCCACCTGGCTTCACTTTCTGAAGATCCACAATGAAGGGCTGAGCTCCGACACTGTGACTCGGGTTACTGAGTTATAAGCGTGCTTCTTAGTGACCTAGCGGAGCTGGATAACGACCTGACCCCGTTCTCAGGCAGGGACCATTCCAGATGTTTCATGCAAGGACACCACTTGAGATGGCGTGAAGGTCCCTTTCAACGGAGAAGCCCGTCCCGGTGTGGTGCCCTTTACTGGAAGGCAGTCACCAGTGGCCAGGTCCTGCTCCCCCTGGGGGGGAGACCAAACAGACCGTAAAAGGTCGTCACCAAGCTCCATGAGTGGATTAGCAGCTCCGAAGGACAACACGCCTCTCTAAGTCATCCTGTAAAGTGACCTCTAAGTGTGACTTGTCACGCCATCCCAGGCTCTTTTACCCTCCGAGGGGTGGAGGGCGGCTTTGCCTGATGCACGGCAGGTTTGAGCTCCCAGATAATCCAGAACATGTTCCGAACCATAACTCTGCTTCCAGCCAAGTCATGGTCCCTGCAGGGCCTGCCAGAGCAGAAGCTCGCCTGCCCTGGGGTGGGTAGGGGGAGCAGGGGATAAAGGCTATTTTTCACCAGGAAGGAGGCCACCGTGTCCCTGGAATGAGACCTCGGTGACTCTGTTACTAATTTGGTGCATGTAACCTTGAAAGGTTGAGGCCTTTCCGTAACTCCTCCGCTCTGCATATAAAGGGTTTCAGTACCAGACGGTGGCCTCTGTAACCCCCAGAGCTGCAGCACTCGCCCTCCTTTCTACCTGATCAAGACAGCAGCAGATTCATCTCAAAGGTACAGGATGTTGAACTTGAGTGTGCCTGGGATGGATGTTTATCTTGCCCTTCTCGGGGCAAGTGGAATGGATATAGTCCTTGTAAGAGCCTGTCTTTTTCAGTCCCTGGGATGCATCTTTCCCTATGAACCCCCTACCTCACATCTGCTTGGGAATGACTTAGAAATCTTAATGGGGCTTTTCCATATCATATATATATGTATATATATATATATATATATATATATATATATATATTTAAATGATGCATTCAAAACGAGCTAACCTCTGTGAGAAATCCAGAAATAAGTGCCAGGGTTCACTTAACATGACTCTGATACGATGAAATACTAGAAAGAAAAACAGTGCCTATTGAGGAAGAGATGCTACAAAGCCCCAGAACCAATAATTCTCAGGTAATGTTTAAACAGAGATGCTCAACCACGGAGGGCTTATCAAGAGGCTGATGCTCAAGAGCCTGTACTCAATTCTAAAGCAGAACTTCTTAAACTTGAGTACACATGTGAATCATCTAGGGATTAGGTTAAAATGCAGCTTATGATTCAGATGCTGGGCTTGATAAATTCTGTGTTTGCAAGAATCTCTAGGTGATGCCCATGCAGCTGGCTCATGGGACAATTGAGTATCAGGGTTCAGTGGTGTTTCGGGGGCAGAAAATAATCTTTAAATAATCAGTGACTGAATCTTATCAAATCAGCAAAAAATCAAGATACGTTTTACTAAAGACAATTCTGTCCTATTTTAAAATTTTTATTTTTATCTTAACATACAGCAAAAAAAAATGACTCTCGTGCGCATGCTGGGTTCTATGAATTTATCAAACGTACAGCTCTGTGTAGTTACCATGACAATCAGGACACAGAACAATTCCATCGGCCCCCAGAGTTCCCTCATGCCATGCCTCTGTGGTTGTCCTCACCTCCTTCCACTAACCCCAGGCAATTATACTTTTGTCTGTTCAAGAATGTCATATAAATGGAATCATAGAGAATATAGGCTGTTGAGTCTGGCTCCTTCCACTCAGCATGATGCCTTTGAGATTCATCCAAGTTACTAAATGTATCAATAGCTTCTTCCTTTTTATTGCCCCACAGTATTCCATTGTGTGGATGTTTGCCAGTTCTTATCCATTCATTCACTGAAGGACTATTAGGCTGTTTCCACTTTTTCGCAGTTACAAATAGAACTGTCTACGCAGGTGCTCAGGTTTTTGCTAGAACGTGAGCTTGCCTTTCTCTAGGCTAAATACCTGGGGGTGGGATTGCCGTCTATGTTTAACTTTGTAAGAAACTACCAAACTGGTTTCTGGGATAATACCTGTATCACGCGGCATCCCCAGCCGCAGAGTATGAGCCTTCCAATTGCTCCACACCCATCCTCTCTAGCACTTGATATTGCCAGTGATTTTTATCTGGGCCATTCTTATAGGGGTGTGTTGGTATCTCTACCTGGTTTGGATTTGCATTTCCCTGGTGGTTAATGATGTTTAACGTCTTTTAATATACTTATCTGATATTTTTGCATCCTCTTTGATGAAGTGTCTGCTAAAGCGTATTTATTGCCCATCTTTTCATTGGTTGTTTTCTTTCATGTTGTTGAATTTCGAGAGTTCTTTATATATTCTGGGTACAAACCCTTTGTCATCCCTGTGATTTGTAAATCTATTTTTCTCAGTTCATATCTTGTGTTTCATTCCCTTCACAGTGTCTTTTGCAGAACAATTTTTTTTTAATTTTGATGAAACCCAATTTGTCCATTTTTCTTTTATAGATGGTGCTTTTGATGTCATAGCTAAAAACTCTGCCTACCCCCAAGCCGCAAAAAAATTCTCCTATGTTTTGTGCTGAAAGTTTTACAGTTTTAGATTTTATATGAGATCTATGATCCATTTTGAATTAATAAGTTCTGGGGTTTAGTTAGGGGTGGGGTTTTTTTGTTGTTGTTTTTGGCCTATTGGTGTCCTGTTGTTCCGATGACTTTTGCTAACACCTTTTGCCAACACCACATGATAGCTTTGTAGTAAGTCTTACAATTAGGTAGTGTGATTCCTTCAACTTATTCTTCATTTTCAAAACTGCTCAGTTACTCTAGACCTTTTGCATTTCCATATACATTTTAGAATCAGTTTGTCTTTATCTACAAAACATTCAGGTTGGGCTTTTATTACAGTTGTGACAAATCTACACCTTTCTTTTAAGAGAACTGTTGTCCCTGCCATGTTGAGTCTTCCGATCCATTAACATGATATGTCTCTCCATTTGCTGAATTTTTCTTTTATTTCATTCTTCGGCATTTTGCAGTTTTTAGCAAACATATTTTGTATGTTGTGTTACCTATGTATCTAAGTATTTCATTTGGGGGAGTTATTGTAAATGGTGCTGTGTTTTTAATCTCAGTTTCCAGTTGTTCATTGCTACCTTATACTAATTTTTATGCAGCGATCTCATGTCCTGCACCCTTGCTAGGAATTAGTTCCAGGAATTTTTTCCGTGGTATGCTTCACGTGCACTAGAAAAGAATCTATATTCTGTGCCATCATTGGGTGGAGAGATTTATAAATTACACTTTGATCTAGCTGGCTGGTGATTTTGTTCAATTTTTTTCTAAATCTGTGCTGATTTTCTCTCTGCTCTCTCCCTGTCTGGGTCAGGTCCACGCACGTGCAGCTCAGAGGACAGCTTAGGCATCTGTAAGCAACTTCTAGGGGTCTCAGTCCCAAGGTCCGCCCCTTTCGTAGTATCTATCCCTGGTAATTTCCAATCCCCTGGACTCCCCTTTGCAGTCCTTTGGCCAGAAGCCAGGGCTTTGGTTACCTGGTCTGCTGAGTGCTTCCAGTGCTGCGTTCACATCTGGGGTCAAGGGCAAGGGCCACTGAAGAAGAAAAATTTTGCATCTCTGCAGCCTGGCTACTGCCATGGGGTCAATTCCATTGCGGAGCCTCCCGCACGTCCAAACTTCCTAGAGACCAGAGACACTAGAGAAAGAAAAATCACATGATTTTCCTCGTTCCCTAAGCATTACGACTCTCCTTTCTCCCTAGAAGTCGGGGGACATGGAGCTCTCTCTGGCTGTGTGATGCTTCTGGGTCCCCCACTGCCTTGAGTCTGAACTGGGGATCCCAGAGTAAAAATGGGAAACTCGGCACCACCATTCAGTGGCGATAGGGATTCTGATCTTCTCCAACCCCCCTGTGACTGTTTACTTTTTTGGAGTCCTCAATCAGCCGCCCTGTGCCTTGGTCCAGTCTTTGGAGCTGCCTTCTTTGGAGAGACGGGGTAGAGTGTGCTTCCTCCATTTATCTGGAACCGGAACCCTCTGTTCTATTTCAAGCCATGATCTCCACGAAGCTTTTTGGAACGTTGTGGAAAATCATCACAAAATAGCTGCTTTTATGAGGTGTTGGATGTGCAAGGCTGGTGGCACGTAGGGTTGGCTCACTCCAGCCGAGCATCACAAGAATGGTCAGTCTAAGCCAAAATTCTTTAAAAAAAAGAGCTCACATTCCTCAATTTGGGTTTAATCCTCTGAGTAGCCTGAGAGCTGGAAAATTAGATGGTTTGCCCAGCATCAGGGCTCAGGGGGGACAAGTGTGCCTGTTTTAGTGGACTCACTACCATTCGTTGGCCCTTCATGCAGTACAGAAGCCTCACAGACGGTCAAAGTTCGACCCAGTCTGTCTAACTGACCCGCTGTGAAGGTGGTCCGTACTGCGTTTCTCTTTAAGCACGAATTGATTTTGTGAAGTTAAGTTCCTCATTGTCACGGAAGTTATGGCTTTTCCCAGTGGGTGGTGATGGGCCCGATGGAGCGCTATGGATTCTCTCGATGGGAGCGCACCAGTGGCTGGTGTTCTTGGTCGAAGGGATGGAGAGAATAGAGCCATTTGTTTGTCAAGGACAATCCCCTGTGTTTCCAAAGGCCATTCCAACTATTGACATCTTCCTTGTCGTGTTTCTGCAAAGTAAAGTAATTGTCTTCATTTTCGAAGCCAGGAACCCGAAACACCAGTGCTCACAGAAACACCTGTTACCTGCAGAGGAATGGGCTAACCCCCACGCTGAGGCGCTGGCAGTCTCCCGAGAGCTTAGAACCAGGGAACTTGGATGAATCTCTCTCTAGCCCCAAGACAGAGGCAGTTCTTCTCTGCTTTTATTGAGATATCACTTACATGAATAAAATTCACCCGATTTCAGTGTACAGTTAGATTCGTTTTGGCAAACCGTCTCTCGAAACCGGATGTAGAACATTTCCATGACCCTAGAAAGTCCCAGTGCCCCTTTGCAGTCAGTCCCCTCCCCCGCCCCCACCCCAGGCCACCCCACCCCCGCTTCTGCAGGGCTCTTATCACAGGCCCCTGAGGTGTCTCTGCTTCCTGCGCCCAGGGTGCTCCCACCCACTCATCCTGCAGGTCCCTTCCCCTGAGACCAGGTCAGGTGACTGAACCCCTCAGACCAGGTCAGGTGACTCTTCTTGTGTCCCACCCCCCATTCCAGTTCCTGTCACAGGTAGTGCCGTGTGATGAGTCTGCCCAGCTCATTCCCTGTTAAACCTGAATCACCTGAGGGGGACCCTGTATTAGCCTGGTATCAGCCCTTGGGGGCTGGGGGCTTAGGAGTCCCATGTACCTTTTTTTAAATTTTATTTATTTTAGGGGCGCCTGGATGGCTCAGATGGTTAAGCCTCTGCCTTCGGCTCAGGTCCTGGGATCGAGTCCTACATCGGTCTCCCTGCTCAGTGAGGAATCTGCCTCTCCCTTTCCCTTTGCCCCTCCCCCCTGCTCATGCTCTCTCTCATGCTCTCTGTCTCTCTTTCTCTCAAATAAATAAATAAAATCTTTTAAAAAATTTATTTATTTGAGAGAGAGAGAGAATGCAGGAGGGGAGGGGCAGAGGGAGAGGGAGAGAGAGAGAGAATCTCAAGCAGACTCCGAGCTGAGCACAGACCCTGATGTGGGGCTTGATCCCACAACCTTGAGATCATGACCTGGACCAAAACCAAGAGTCAGCTGCTTAACCTACTGAGCCACCCAAGCACCCCTAGGAGTCCCAGATATCTTTAACTCCCTCTTTCTTCTTTTACTTTTATGTTTTCCTAAAAGTTGTCATTAATTTTGCTTCCTCGATGCTACACAACTGGGGACAGCAGCTGCTGTCTGGTCATACTGGGGACAATGACTAGAACAAGTTGGGAAGAAGATGAGGTAATTTGTCAAACAGCAAAATGCATTTTTTCTTAGAGTAGATCTTGCTTGTTTTCACCATTGTGCCACCGGCATTTTCCAGGTTGTAAAAGAACACAGTGCAGATGGGGGTGGGGGCAGACACCAGTCTTCACCCCAGTGGGAACTCCACACCTCCTTGGGAAAACGCGCATCTTCCTTCTTACCTGTGTGGGCACCTCCCAATGAATGGGCGTGGTGAGGCTCATCTCTGAGGTGTCAGAGGCAAAAAGACATAAGAATGGCATCAATCAGGGGTGCCTGGGTGGCTCAGTCTGTTGAGCGTCCGATTTTCGGTTTCAGCTCAGGTCCTGATCTCATGGGCTGTGGGATCGAGCGCCATGCCAGTCTCCATGCGCAGTGCAGCATCTGCTTAAGATTCTCTCTCCCTCTCCCTCTGCCCCCCCCCCAACGTGCGCTCTCTCTCTCTCTGTCTCTCTCTCTCAAATAAATAAATATTTAAAAAAAAAAAAAAAGAATGACACCGATCAGAAGCTTTTATCAAATGCTCCACTGAGCATGATCCTATATGGGACATCGTCCAATCTCAAAACCTGAAAAACTTCTGCCTTGTCATCTAAGTGTTCCTAATAGCGCCCGACAGACCAGGGACAAAGCTAAATGAATCTCAACCACAGACTCGAGAAGCCAAACATTCAAAATTATGTACAAATAAGGAAAAGCAACACTTAATTTAGGGTTGTCAATTATACTCTATTAGCTGTGGCTAATGATGTCCCTATGCCAGACAACAGTCTGAGAAAAGCAGAGGACTGGGTTCACCAGCGTCCAGCACACAGCATGATGCCCGACACACGTTTGCATTAAGCATTTTCATGAACGTGATCTGATTTAATCTTCATAGCAATCCCATTTCACGGATGACAGAACTGAGGGGCAGAACACATTAAAGAGGCACATGGTGGGAATACATCTGTAAGAGAGGTATAGGGTACATTACATTCATGGCTGCAAACGGGCCCGATTTGGCCCAAACTCTTCTTTCCTCTGGCCAGCAGGATCCAAGAAAATGTGTTCTGATGCTCAAGGATAGGGCAGGAATGGACTCTGTGGTGTCTGCGGCTCGGGTCCCTACCGGGCGCAAGTGCTTCACTCCCCTATGATGCATGCCTGGCCCCGAGGCGTTGGGTCTGTGATTCTGCCTTAACCTCCTCAGCTCTTGGTGACTCGCCTGGCCTGGAGCCCCAGAAGCTCAGCCCAAAAGGGGCCTGGAGCAGGCGGAGTGTGAGGGGTTTCTAGAGCTTGTTGCCCGCATTCCACCAGTCTGGCCTCAAGGTGATCGTGCGCTTGGTGGGTGGCCTCCCTTGTTTTCAGCAATTCTCTCACCCTGGTTCCTAAGTCTGCAGCTCGGGCAGCCCCCGGACCCGAACACAGCTAGTGCATCCCGGCGAGCCGTTGTAAAGTGCCCTGAAATTGGACACAGTTCATGTTCAGGCTCAGGCTTCTATTTTCCTAAATAAGTAAAACAAAAACAAACCAAAAAAAACTTCAGAGTAAAAATGAGCCCTCCAAATTTTGGGGGGGAAAAAAAATCTAATGAGCATTTACCTCCCCAGAGTGACTCTTCCCTGAATGAAGTTTCTTCCCTGAATGAAGTTTCTCCCCTGAGTGACTCTCCCCTGAATGAAGTTTCTCCCCTGAGTGACTCTCCCCTGAATGAAGGCAGAAACTTCATATGAACTCAAAATGATCAGGATCAGAGAGTTCTTTCCTTTGCACACCCACGCCTCCCCAAAACATGCGCGACAGCGTCCTGCACTGGCCAGGTCCTCCAGGGCCAGTGGGCAGGCAAGGTGACGTGGGAGTGCCCCTCCCACGTCCCTACACACTTTCCCTCGACGCCTGAAGCCTTGCAAAGGGACCACCACCACTCCCAGGCCAGCCCTTCCGGATAAAGATAACTGGGTGGCAGGAGGGGGGAGTTATTCAATTTAACAGATATTTATTGAGAACTGCGAAACACTTAGGACATTGAAATAAAACAGGGAATATCCTCGTTTCTGAAAAATTCTGCTCTGGACTGGGGGGCTGGCTGCAGTCAGTGAGCTCTCTGCTATTTTGCCAGGAATGTACGAGATCACTGAGCACTTCCAGCAGGTAAGAAAGTCACTCTTCTCCTCCGCAGGGAACAATTAGGGGCAGGGGATGGAGCCTGGGCCCTGAGAGTGACAGCGGCCCCACTTACCATCTAAATGACTTTGATCAAGTCAAACCGCTACCTCCAAGCCTCAGTTTTCTTACCTGCAAAATGGGAAAATAGTGCCTACTTTGCAAAGATGGCTGTGACCATGACATCACTAGGCCTCTATGCCCAGCCCTCATCCCCTCAGCTTCCTCGGAACCAACACTGGACACAGACGTGACCACCGCATGAGAGGACACGATCCAAGATGGCAGTTCTCACCTTGGCTACACAGGGGGAGTTTTCAAAAACCCGGATGACCGGGCCACACCGCAGGCTGCTCAAATCAGACTCCCTGGGGATGAAGCCCAAGCATCCGGTTTTCGCAAAGCTCCCCAAGAGATTCCAGTGGGCAGCCAAGGTCAACAGCCACTGAGCCAGAAGGAAAGAGAAGTGGAATTATTTCATCTCTATAGAAAGTTGGGGGAGGTTATTACTACTCACTGTTAATTATAGTATTATGCCCTGTACAATTTGAGGTTTACAAACTACACAAGTTATATTTATTCAGAAATTTATACATTGCTAAATAGTTTCACATTCATGATCAAATTTCATCTTCAGAGAAATTTTTTTTAAAGATTTTATTTAGTTACTTGAGAGAGAGTGAGTAAGAGAGAAAGAGCACAAGCCGGGGGGAGAGGCAGAGGGAGAGGGAGAGGGAGAAGCAGGCTCCCCGCTGAGCAGGGAGCCGGATGCGGGGCTCCATCCCAGGACCCTGGGATCATGACCTGAGCCGAAGGCAGACGCTTAACCGACTGAGCCACCCAGGCGCCCCTTCAGAGAAATGTTAAAGCTGAGAAAATGGAGGCCTGGAGAATTTATTAACAAGCAGAAGGTGTGTCAAGTAAATGGACAAAGAGGTCCAGAGTGAAGGTCTGGCTTGACGCCCTCTCTCCTTCCACCCCGCCCCAGCACCCCCCAGTGATCTCTGCGAGGGAGCTGTGGTCCAGATCTGCACACTGAGCACCAGACCCTGGGCCAAGATGTCCCCCAAGTATTCCCTCCCCCCCCCCCCCCCCCCCCCCCCCCCGGACGTTAGCATCCAGGCAGCTCAACCTGCCCAGCACTGCTCAGGGCCCCTCCCCAGAGCCCCCTCCTCTGCTGTTTCCCATCTGTGCACAGGCACTGAAGTCTCCATTGGCACCCCCTCCCCCGCATTTGGCGGGTGGAGTTGGCCACCCCCAAGATGCCCTGTGAACCCGTCCATTTTCCATTAACCTGGCCTCCGCCGCCTGGTCACGGCTTCTCCCCCGACATTTCCAATAACCCGCTGCTCCTCCCCCTGCACCCCTCGCCCCTCCAGTCCCTGCTTCTGGCCCGTCCGCTGGACCCACTGAGGTCTGGAAGTTGCGCAGTTTCTTCGTGTAAAACAGCGAGCATTCTGGAGTGTCTGACAGGTAGAGCCCCCTACAAAGCGCATGCACTCACGCGCGCACCCCAAAGCGGCCTGCTCCCCGTGCGTCAGACACGGGGACCACTTTGTGTGACAAACCCCTTCAGCGAAGGGCTCGAAAACATTCAGAGGTATGCGGCCTGCCTTCTGCATCGCGGGACCACAGGCAGGTTCTGCAACTCCTCACACGTCTCACCCCTAAAATGAGGACGGGAACGCCCACTCACGGGGATGCAGGGATAACGAAACGGCCCGCGCACCCAATGCCTGGCGGGCAACACCTGCTGATGGAAAGTTGAGAAGGCCCATGCTTCTCAGATGGGAGAAAGGGGGGAGGAAGGCAGGCCAGAGGTATTTGCCCGGTGCCCCTACACCACTCTGAGCTCCAGGGAGCGTCTGCATTGGCGTCACTGTATCCTGGCAACAGGCGGGAGACCGTGACGTCATCCCCCGGGTGAGGCTCAGCGGCTGGCCAGGGCCCGCCTCCAATGCATGGCAGGGGCTGGGTTCGCAGAGTCTGTACCCTCCAGGGTCTGAGGGAGCGTGTTCCACGGGGTTCGACGGACATCTCCTTTTCCAGGGGATGAACAATCAGTACGTCCGCCGGGAGGTCTTCTGCGGGAACACCTGTCACGAGCTCAAGCGCTTCTGGGAGCGCGAGATCCGCAAGCAGACCTGCTACCGGGAATCCGAGGAATACCGACTGGGAAGAAGTGCTCTGAGAAAGTATGTGGCGCCTTTTCTACCTTTTTTTAAATTAGTTTTTAAAAATAGACTTTATTTTGGGGGCGCCTGGGTGGCTCAGGCGGTTAAGCATCTGCCTCTTGATGTCGGCTCAGATCAGGATCTCAGGGTGGTGAGATCCAGCCCCGCAGTGGGAGTGGGCTTGAGATTCTCCCTCTCCCTCTGCCCCTCCCGCCCCATGCGCGTGTGCACTCTCTCTCAAATAAATAGTCTTTTTAAAAAAATAAAAATAGGGGCGCCTGGGTGGCTCAGTCGTTAAGCGTCTGCCTCCGGCTCAGGTCATGATCCCAGAGTCCTGGGATCGAGCCCCGTATCAGGCTCCCTGCTCAGCGGGAAGCCTGCTTCTCCCTCTCCCACTCCCTCTGCTTGTGTTCCCTCTCTCGCTGTGTCTCTCTCTGTCGAATAAATAAATAAAATCTTTAAAAATAAATAAATAAATAAAAATAAAAACAGACCTTATCTTTAGGGCAGTTTTAGGTTCACAGCAAAATTAAGCAGGAAGTAGAATTCCCATATATCCCACCCCCACACACACAACGTCCCCACCATCAACATCCCCACCATGAACGCACATGGACACAGCATTACCACGCTTGTCTTTTTGTTTTTGTTTTTGGGTTTTTTTTTTTTAGAACAAAACTGATTTTGTTCAGAATGATGCCAGATGGGCATCTTAGAGGACGTAATTATTTCCATTTTTTTTGCATATGTTCCTGCACCGCCTCTAGTAGACAGTAATTTTAAACATTCTTCCACCTTAACAAATGGACACTTTGATTCATATCTTTATAAATGGAAAAATCGCTCCTCTCTGTCACTGTTTCTAGGGCTTGAGGGTTGCACTAAATTGGGCGAGCAG
The DNA here is from genome assembly GCF_004348235.1 of Phoca vitulina. Lineage (NCBI taxonomy): Eukaryota > Metazoa > Chordata > Mammalia > Carnivora > Phocidae > Phoca > Phoca vitulina. The sequence continues at coordinate 5,383,982 of NW_022589716.1, forward strand.
GTCCTCAGATGTGTCTGTGAAAAGCAGCCAAGCCAAGGAGACAGTGACCGATGCTCAGTGCTTGTTTGGGTGAAGACACAGGATGCTCCGCGGGGTTCTCTGAGGGAGGCCGTCACCCCTCTGCTGCGAATCCCTGCTGCGGCCGCACGCCCGTCTGCCCCCTGCAGAGAGTAAAGCGCTGGGCAAACTGGGGTTGCAAAGGGCACAGCCGGGATGGTGGGACAGCTGTGTGCTGGCCCGATGGCAGGGGCCGTGACTCCAGGCTGCCGGTACATGCTTGCTGGGCTGACGATATGCACCAGTTCACACCACTGAAACTCACAGCTGCCTTCCAAATGCCCTCCTGAGCCCTAGAGGGAACCGGCCTCTTCTACACGTGGAGAACTGCTTGGCCATATTCCTGGCCGCAGGCGAGGAGAAGCAGGCTGTCCTGGCTGCTGGAGGGTCGTGTTAGGGAGTGTCCCCCAGGGATTGTCCAAGAAGCTGAGGGGGACGGACGGTCGGTCATTTCTGTGGTCCCTGCCCTCTCCCTTCCCCAGGCCAGGCCACTCAGCATGCTGCCCCCGCTGTGCATATGTGTGTGTCCCCCAGGGATTACACAGAAGGTCTCCAGTACAGTGGAACTGTTTGAAGAGGATGCAGAAAGTGAGGGCACGCTGAGGGGTGAGCAAATCAGCTCCGAAACAAACTGCAGTTCGTTAAAACATGAAAATATATGGGCACAGTGTCCATCTATGAACTTAGCAAAAGACTGCAGGAAATAAGGTTTCTAGCTGGTGGGACGGTGGGACTCCAACTTATTTATCCTTCTCCCCCTCTTCCCATTTGAAATGCATGTCCCTGCACCAGATGGAGAAGACAGTCCCAGTTCATTAGGTGGTTCCGAGGCTGGGACAGGAAAACATGCCTAAGGTCAGTTCCCCTGCGTCCTGCACTTAGTCACTTAGTCCAGGATTGAATGTAGCAGAGGCAGAATGCCAGGAACCGCCCAGCCCCTGCGCTCTGGGTGAGTTGGCAGATTCCCTGTGCCTTGGGTTTCTCCTTGTTACTTTTACCATGGACACTAAGAGGAGAGGGCTGTTGGAGAGTCCCTGCCCTCCATCAGACTGAAGCGGGTGGTCAGTAGTGTTGTTCGAGTGTTCCATGGCCTGACTGATGTCTTGCCTGAAATGTGGGTGTTGAAATCTTCAGCTGTAACTGTGGATTTGTCTATTTCCCCTTACAGCTCTGTCTCATTTCACTCCGTGTATTTTGAAGCTCTGTTTTTATACAAGGTTTAGGATTGTTATATCTTCTTGATAAATTGATCCCCTTATTGCAAAACGACCCTCTTTCTCTTTGGTAATGTTCTTGCCTTTGAAATCTACCTTGTCTGACTTTACTACAACCATTCGGCTTTCTTTGGGGTTAAGATGGAATATTTTCCCATCCTTTGCTACTACAGGATTTTTGTTCCCTTAGTGCCCAAGGTTCTTGGTCATGGCACTTCGAAGAATGAAGAGGTAGACCAGACAAAGAGTGGTGGGTAGCAAAGCAAAGTTTATTGAGCGATAGCACAAGGCTCTTGGAGAGGGAGGGGGACTCGAGAGGGTTGCCATTTTGGCATTCAAATCTAGGGGGTTTTATAAGCTCTTTCGAGGAACTATCTTGAGCATCCTGAGTGTGGACTCCTGTGGACTGGCCACTAAGGTGTGCCCCAATCAGGGCTTTGATCATGCACCTGTCTACCTCTCGGGTTATTGTTCCTGTGTTGCTGGTCTTTTGGGCTGCCATCTGGAGACGAACTGCCTCACATTGTGATAGTGACCAATGTTTTACGGTTCATTGTTTTGTTTCAGGATGTTTTGCAAAAGTCACTCCTGCAGAGGCTGCTGGACAGGATGCTGTTGTGGTCTTGTCGAAGCTGCAAAACAGGACGCTAGGGCGGTTTTGTCTGAGCTGTCCCAGCTTTTTTTTTTTTTGCTTTCTTGTTGGGGAGCCTGGCCCTGACTCCCTAAGTGGCCAATTAACTCCAAACACTTTTAATCTTAACCTATTGCCACCTTCATATCAAAAGTGATTTTCCGGGCGCCTGGGTGGCTCAGTTGGTTAAGCGACTGCCCTCGGCTCAGGTCATGATCCTGGAGTCCCTGGATCAAGTCCCGCATCGGGCTCCCTGCTCGGCAGGGAGTCTGCCTCTCCCTCTGACCCTCTCTCCTCTCATGTGCTCTCTTTCTCATTCTCTCTCTCTCAGATAAATAAATAAATAAAATCTTTAAAAAAAAAAATTATTTTCCTGCAGGTGACATCTATTTCAATACTGGTTTTTATTCAATTTGATGATCCTGCATTTTAATTGGGTGGCTCATTAATGCTAACTGGTGCAATTGGGTTTAAATCTGCCATCTTGCTATTTGTCTCCTGGTCTCTCATCTGTTCTTCATTCCTTTCTTTTTCTGCCTTCTTTGGGATTAATTAAATATTTGTCATGATTTCATGTCATCTCCTCTGTTGGCTTTTCCAGGATATCTTTTGGTGTTATTTTAGGGGTTGCTTTAGGATCTCTATCACGATGTGCCTTCTAGTGCCACATGGTCCCCTGTAGGGCATGAGAGGCTTCCAGTGGCGGAACCCCACTGCTCCCCCTTTGGCCTTTCTGCTTCCACACATGTCATAAACCCCACACAGCATCATTAACAGGTTTGCTTTCAGACACTGATTACCTTTTAAGAAGAGTCAAGTTGTGAGGGAAAATTACTAATATACCCACGCAGTCGCCTTTTCAGGGGCCCTTCCCTCCATCGTGCAGATCTCAATTTCCATCTGGTGTCATTCTCCCTCCGCTTGATGGATTTCCTTTAACTTGTCCTGTAGGGACAGGCTGTTGGTGACAAATTCTTTCAGTTTTTGTATGGCTGGGGGCATCTTTATTTCACCTCTGTTTTTGAAAGATAGCTTGGCCAAGTAAACAATTTTAGATGGACAGAGGTCCCCCCCCACCCCGTACTTTTTTTTTTAAGGTTTTTTTCCTTCACTTTATTTTTATTCTTTTTAATTTTTTTTTTTAAGATTTTATTTATTTGCGAGAGAGAGAATGAGAGACAGAGAGCATGAGAGGGAGGAGGGTCAGAGGGAGAAGCAGACTCCCCACTGAGCAGGGAGCCCAATATGGGCCTCAATCCCGGGACTCCAGGATCATGACCCGAGCCGAAGGCAGTCGCTTAACCAACTGAGCCACCCAGGCGCCCTTTTTTCTTCACTTTTAAGTAAGTTCTACACCCAACTTGGGGCTCGAACCCACAACCCCGAGATCAAGAGTTAGTTGCGTGCTCCACCAACTGAGCCAGCCAGGCGCCCCTCTCCCCATACTTTAAAGACACTGCTCTCTCAAAGGAAAAGTTTGAAGGATTAAGACTAGAATAGGCTGAACAGAAGTGAGAGCTAAATATATACCTATAAAATATAAAATATGCATATATTCACATTTCTAGTCCTCTGCATACCTTTTAAAAACTGAATGCACACACACATACACACACACACACACACACACACCTTCAGGGGTAAAAAAACCAAGGAAGCATCCCCAAACCAACCAGCATGGACATGGTTGCCCTGCTCGCTGTTTGGTTTCTACTTTCAGGCTCAGAGAGGAATGGAGGCAGAGACTGGAAGCAAAGCTGAGGCTGCAGAACAATCCAGATGAGACCGAAAAGCGGGCAAATGTGGGCCGGGAGCTTCTTGCTTCGCTGACACAAGACAATTCAAAGCACTGAAGTGGCTCTACCAGGAGAAGTCATTGCAAATGCCCGAGTCCTTGAGCTAGGCTAGAGAGGTGTCGCACTCCCCCCAACCTGTGACAGATCTACCTGCATGTCCTCGCCGGCGCCAAGTAAGAATGATCAGCCAAGTCAGCCCATTCCACATGGGGCCAGGATATTAGCCCAAGTGTCTCTAAAGATGAGATTATTTAATACCAGAACCCCATGCAGCATACTTTATTTCCATATAATTACCTCCTAATTTTAAAATCTACATATTTTAAATTCTAAGCACACGCCGGGGGTAGGGGGCTGATCTTCATGGTCACACTTTAAACATTGCCCACCAGTGTCTTCCCACATCTCTCCTAGAAACAGTTTCACATGATCCTTTCTCTTATTGTCCTTTTATGAGAAGAGAAATGCACCCATCTACAGAAATAGCTGTATTGTAAATAGTCGTAAAAATAAGGTTTTGCCAAGAAATTGATCTAATGTTATTTCTCCTTCATGTGAATTTAATTGGCTTCCTCAAAGCATGGTTGCCTGGAACCGTTCGATCAGATCAGGATAATTTTAATAAAGGTCGGTTGCCTGGTCACCACGGACGGGCACGCTATGTGTTTCGTGGCTTTATTTTAAATCCCCACACGCTTGCACTGGCCAGCTGTCTGTCAGCTCAGCTAAGGTGTATCTGGCCACCCCAACAAAGTGTTTGCTGCCATCTACGTTCTGGACTTCGAAATGTCACGGTCACTCCCCAGCCGTCTCTCAGGTCCCCAGTAGAGGGTTGCTACTTCCCAAAGCACGAACTGAAACTGGGCCTTGGCAACAGTTTCCAGCCAGGGCAAGGGCTCCGAGAGACCATGTTGGAAAGTCTCTGAAGGCTGTAGGCTGTACACGCTCAAGAGCAATGTCACCTGGACACACAGGCAGGAAGGCGGGGGCAATTCTGGAGAGCAGCCAGCGTGGCGACCTAGTGCTCTAAGGGCCCTGGTGTGCGGGACAGTGCTTCCATCCACATCCCCAGGGAGCCCAGAAGCCTTCCTCAAGGCAATGGGAGCCACCAGAAAGCGAGAAGGGTTGGGAGAGCATTTCCCCAGGTCCCATGCCCACCTGATCCAGCAAACAAGGCTCAGAACCCTTCCTCCCACCACGGTCTCTCATTCAATGTGGGATTCAAGTCAACTAATAAACTACAAATTCCAGCTGGGTTCAGGCGACAACACTGTGATGGAAGAGGCATTTCTTTTGAGTAGGAGGAAAATAGGAATTAAATAGAGGAAGAAGAGCGGTCAGGGCTTGCGGGCGAGGGACTCTCGGAGGCAAAGGCCTGCCATCATGAACTACAGTGGGATCCAAATTCAGGTGAAGATTCGTTTATTGACTCATTTGCCACACACCAGGCCCTGTGCTAGACAGCCAGAGTGCAGCAGAGAAACCCAGGAAGTGCTGGCCCTGGAGGCCATGGTCTGAGGAAGACAGCAGAAAGGTCAAGGCCATTGAGTGTAAGGGACTTTTGCACCGGGAGCCATGGCAGGCAAAGCTGCCCCACCATCCTGGTCTAGGGAGGGCTTCTTTTTTTTTTTTTTTTTTTTTTTTGATTTTATTTTTATTCATTTATTTGAGAGAGTGAGAGAGAGAGAGAGAGCACACGAGAGGGGGAAAGGTCAGAGCGAGAAGCAGACTCCCTGCCGAGCAGGGAGCCCGATGCGGGACTCGATCCCGGGACTCCAGGATCATGACCTGAGCCGAAGGCAGTCGCTTAACCAACTGAGCCACCCAGGTGCCCTCTAGGGAGGGCTTCTTAAGAACAGGCTAGTAAAGGAAACGTGACCCAGGTGAAGGTGAGATTCAGGGCTGGTGGGTCCTGGTGGCCCTGAGGGAATACATTCAGCAAAGCAAGATTGGGAGTGAGGAGAAGACTGAGTCTGCAGAAATCACCCCCCAGGGCCTCTTGGGCTGGGACACTTGGAGCTTCTCCCAAGGGCACAGGAAGCCACTGAAGGGTGTTGGCAGGGGAGGGCCACAGTGGCCTGGGTTCTGGAGGGTTACCCCATACCGAAAGGTAGGAGGAGAGAGGTGGGAAGGCCAGCCAGGAGCTTCTGCAGATGCCTCCCGAGAGGCAAGAAGGCCTCGGTGCCCTGGCAGCAGGGAGTGGAAAGAAAGGGGGAGAGAAGCATGAGGGCCATTTTCTCATCGTCCTGGAGGCTGGAGGCTGGAGGCTGGAAGTCAAAGATCAAAGCACCAGCATGTCAGTTCTGGTGAGGGCTCTTTCCTGCCTTGCAGACTGCCACCTTCTTACAGCGTCTTCACACGGCATGGGGTGGGGGTGGGGGAGTGCTCTCTGGGGCCTCTTCTTATAAGGACAGTGATCCCATCATGAGGGCCTCACCCTCCTGATCTTATCCAAATCTAATTACCTCCCAAGGGTCTCCTCTCCAAAAACCATCACAGGAGGGGTTAGGGCTTCAACATATGAATTTGGGGGGGTGGGGAGGAGGAGAGGACACAAATTCATAGCAGAATGGGATGCTTTAAGCATCCAGTCCTGGACACATCCCATTTATCAAACTGACCAGGATCAACACAGCAAAAGCTTTGAGAGCTCAATGATGGTGTGGAATCCTGCCCAGGCTTCAGGTTGGCCTCTGGGTAGCTCATGAGCATCAGACCACAAAAGCACTGCAAAGGCTTTGAAAAGTAATTGACATTTAAAACATAGCCCACAAAAGTGGGCCAGGACATGCGTTCTTAATATAAATAGCTTGACTGCCTGCTAAAATAGATATGTAGAAAGGGGAGCGTCTCATAACCTTGTACTCAAAATGCCCAGTATATAATCCAAAATTACTCATAACAAGAGCCGAGAAAATCTCAACTCAGATGAGAAAGGATAATCAGCAGATAGCAATACTGAGACAACGCAGATGTTGGAATTATCTGACAAGGATTTTGAAGCAGTTATATAAATGCTCCAACAAGCAATTACAAGCACTCTTTTTTTTTTTTCTTTTGGCTTTTCCAACTTTATTTAGAAAAACAAATCCAGGTCCCAGTGCCCCCGCACCCTCCCGCCACCCCAGCCATAATTTAAGTAACTTAGAGACAGCGCTGGGGGTTGGGGGTTGGGGGTCAGGGCCAGGGGGAGGGGGTAGAGCTGGGAGAAAAACCCACTACAGTCGCCACAGTGCCCGCTTCTTGTCCGTCTTTTTCTTGGCCACCAGCTTCTTATCCCGCTCACCTGCATGCTTCTTGGCCATGGGACATTTGGCCCCTCCCGGGCCCATGTGGTCAGGGAGGGGGCCTCACCCCCACTGGCCAGGGCCCTGCTGGCCTCGGCGCTCCCACCGCTGGGCCCACCGGCGCCCCTGTGGATCTCGGTGAGCAGGCGGGCATGGGCCGGGTACTCCTCCTAGTTCTCTAAGAGCAGGTGGCCTGCCTCCTCGTTAAGGGCCGACTCACAAGCACTCTTTAAGCAAATGGGAGAAGTAAACAAATCTCAGCAAAAACATGAAAAATATAAAAAAAGAACCAAATGGAAATTTTAGAAATTAAAGATACAATAACTAAAATTAAAGATACAAAACAAAAATAATACTGGATGAGCTCAACAGCAAGTGGAAAATACAGAGGGAAGGATTAGCAAGCTTGAAGAAAGTTAATAAAATTCCCTAACTTGGACAACAAGGAGAAAGTAATTTTCTTTTTTTTTCTTTTTAAGTAATCTCTATGTACAGCATGGGGCTCAAAGTCATGACTCCAAGATCAAGAGTCGCACACTCTACCAACTGAGCTGGCCAGATGCCCCAATAATTTTCTTAAAAAAAAAAAAAGGAACAGAGTCTCAGGACCTGTGGGACAATAACAAAAGATCTAAACTTTGTGTCAGTGGAGTCCTGAAAGGAGAGGATGTCCACTTTCACCACTTCTATTCAACATAGTACTGAGTCTAGCCAGAGCAATTAGGCAAGAAAAAGAAACAAAAGGCTTATCTCTGTTCACAGATGATATAACTTCATATACAGATAACCTAAAAGGTTCCACAAACACACACAAAAGAAATGTTAGAACTACTAATAAAGGAAATCAGAAAAGTTGCAGGATACAAAATCAATGTGCAAAAATCAGTTGCATTTCTAGTACACCAACAATGAACTGTCTGAAAAAGATTGTGAAAACAGTTCCATTTGCATTTGCATCAAAAAGAATAAAATACATAGAAACGAGTTTAACCAAAAAGGCAAAAGACTTGTGCATTGCAAACTACAAAACGTTGCTGAAAGAAAGTAAAGAAGGCACAAACTGATGGAGAGACATTCTGTATTCATGGGCTGGAAGACTCAGTATTGTTAAGATGTCAATACAGCCCCCCAAAAAAATGACAGATTCAGTGCAATCCTATAAAAATCCCAATGGTGATTTTTATAGAAATAGAAAAATTTTTCCTAAAATTCATATGGTATCTCAAGGAATTCCAAATAACCAAAACAATCTTGAAGATGAAGAAAAAAGTTGGAAGACTCACACTTCCTGATTTCAAAACCTTTTACAAAGTTAAAGTAATCAAAACAGTGTTATTACTGGCATAAAGAGAGACATATAGGCCAAAGGAATAGGATAGAGAGCCCAGAAATAAACTCTCACATATGTAGTCAGATGATTTTTGACAAGGGTGCCAAGACCATTCAATGGGGGAAAGGAGGGGCGCCTGGGTGGCTCAGCTGGTTAAGCAACTGCCTTCGGCTCAGGTCATGATCCTGGAGTTCCGGGATCGAGTCCCACATCGGGCTCCCTGCTCAGCGGGGAGTCTGCTTCTCCCTCTGATCCTCCCCCTCTCATGCTCTCTGTCTCCCATTCTCTCTCTCAGATAAATAAATAAAATCTTTAAAAAAAAAAAATGGGGGAAAGGAGAGTCTTTTCAATAAATGGTGCTGGGAAAACTGGATCTCCTCACACAAAAGAATGAAATTGGACCCTTACTTCACACCATATACAAAAATTAACTCAAAATGGATCAAAGAATTAAACATAAGGGCTGGACAATAAAACTCTTAGAAGAAAACATGGGGGGGAAGCTTTATGACATTGGATTTGGCAATGATTTCTTAGATATTACTATAAAAGCACAGACAACAAAAGAAAGATAAATTGCACTACATCAAAATTTAAAACTTCTGTACATCAAAGGACGCAATCAATAGAGTGAAGAGGCAACCCATGGAATGGGAGAAAACATTTGCAAATCATATATGTGATAAAGAGCTAATATCCAGAATATACAAACAACTCCTATAACTCAACAACAAAAAAAACCCACCCAGTTCAAAAACGGGTAATGGACGTGAGTAGGCATATTCAAGTAGAAATCCAATAGAAATCTCCAAAGAAGATACACAAATGGCCAATAAGTACATGTGAAAATGCTCAACATCACTGATCATGAGGGGAATGCAAAATAAAACCACAATGAGATACCACCTCACACTCATAAGAATACGACTATACAAAAACAAAAACAAAAAAAAAACAGAAAATAAAATGTGTTGGTGAGGATGTGGAGAAACTGAAATACCTCTGAACTGCTAGAGGGAATATAAAACAGTGCACGCAGTTACTGTGGAAAACAGTATGGTGGTTCTTCAAAAAATTAAATGTAGAATTACCATATGATCCAGCAATCCCACTTCTTTTTTTTTTAAGATATTTATTTATTTATTTATTTATTTATTTATTTATTTATTTGAGAGAGGGAGAGCGAGAGAGAGAGCATAAGCATGGGGAGCAGCAGGTAGAGGGAGAAGGAGAAGCAGACTCCCCGCTGAGCAGGGAGCCCAACATGGGGTTCGATCCCAGGACTCCGGGACCATGACCTGAGCCAAAGGCAGACACTTAACCAATTGAGCCACCCAGGTACTCCACAATCCCACTTCTGTGTATACACCCAAAAGAATCAAAAACAAGACCTTGAAGATCTTGTACACCCATGTTCCTAGCAGCATTATTCACAAGAGCCAAAAGGTAGAGGCAACTCAAGTGTCCATCAACAGATGAATGATTAAGCAAAATGCGGTGCATCCATACAGTGGAATATTATCCAACCTTAAAAAAGGAAGGAGTATCAGGCACAGGCTACATGAATAAACTTATCAGACATTATGCTGAGTAAAATAAGCCAACCATAAGGGCGCCTGCGTGTCCAACTCTTGCTCTCAGCTCAGGTCTTGATCTCAGAGTCGTGAGTTAGACCCTGGGCATGGAGCCTACTTAAAATAATGTAATAATAATAATAATAAACCAACCACAAAGGGACAAATACTATATGATTTCTCTCAGGCCTACATGGAATGGAGAAGGAGCAGCTTCTCAAGTAAAAAGTGGAAAATGTACTGAGTATAAATTAATGACAGTTCCCATAGATCCAAGGGGACTATGACCAAATGGCAAGCACCCACAGACCCAACGGACCTCCTTGCTGGGGCCCAGTAACGCTCCCACCCTCACTGTTCTGAGCAAAGTCTGCTCAGGACCAAACTTGGAGAAGACGTACTTTCTGGCTATTCCTCTCCAAATCTGCGCCCCCACCCCCACCCCCCACGACAGCCATGTTTGAACCACCAAGCCCTGACCTGACTCTGGTTCAGGAGAGAGCACAGTGTGGACCTAGCAGACATTTCCCCAGAGGGTGGGGTGGGACCGAGAAAGAATCTGTTCTCTTCCGTGCATCTGAACTAACACTATGGAAATCTGGGGGCCGCCCCCTGCTATGACTGGAAAGCAGAGAAGTCTAACCACTAGGAAATAGGGAAGCAGACGCCAGGAGAAAAAGCACAGTAGGTGGAAAAAAGTGCCTTCCAAGGTTCTGAGCGACGTTCCAGTCTGGTGCTGGTCCCTTCCAGGAGTCTGGCTGCTTTCTGGCCTCGGGACTGCTGGGTTCATGGAATGAATTCCTTTCTTTTAAGCTGCCTGGAGTTGATTTCTCTTACTCCCAAAGTCACAAATCATATAGATTAAAGGGGATTTCAGGGTCTTGATCAGGAAGTGAAGTTGTTCTTTAAGAGCAAGGCCTCCCACATCCCCTGAAACATCAGCCAGGATCTGAGGCCCTGGGTTTTGGACAATATTCTAGAATGCCAAGCTGCAACTCAAGGGGAAAGCGTCAGTCTGAGCTATCTGGTATGAGGGGTCATTCCCTGGGAGGAAACTACCCAGAGTCCACTCACTCCAGGGACTAAATCCTGCAAACAGACTCTCCCAGTTCCATCACCAGGGGAATTGAATAAGCTTTCTAGAATTGAACGGGCTTTCCAGAGCAATCCCTACTGCAAATGGGCTACCAATATCTGATCCTGTTCAAAACGTTTGGTGAAGAAATAGAGTCACCATAAATATATTCCAAGAGGGTTCCAAGGGTTTTTCAATGACATCGCTCTCAAACTCGCTTTTCTCAGAGGGTCCACAGGACTGTGCCCTCCCTGGAGGAAGGCCCTGATGGTCAGGAGAAGGTTCTGGGTAGCAGGCATTTCACAAGGACCAGGGAGCTGGTGCTGTTTGTTTTGAAGCCACAAAGCATCTACTGGATTGGGCTGACTTTTCATACAATATGAATACACAGGAAGAGAACTTACTGTGCATATTTCTAGCTAGGTGACCTTAGTTGTTTTAGGTCTGAGCTTTAGCTTAGTCATCTTCAAACACAGTTCCTCATAACGAATTACGGTACCTGACGCGTGGTACGTTAAGAGAGGCAAACAGACGGTGACAGTCATGGGTAAACAACTGAAAAGATTGCTAAGCTTCTATGAGTGAAAATCTTCAGAGTCACCAAAGGCCGTCCAGTGAGTGCACTTAAAGGCTGCCCCTACATTGAGACTTTTAAGATCAAAGCATTTTTTCTTCTAAGGAGATATTTCCAGAAAGTTTCTCCATACCCACCTCCAACTTCCACCAACCCCCGATCTCATTCCCTCTGTAACCGGTGCCCCGCCTGCCCAGATACTCACACTAAACCCGGTCACCCCAACTCCCTCCCTTCCCTTAAACCGCCCCTCTAGGCCACTCACAAATCTGCCAGGTGCATCTTCAAACTGTCAGTGCCACCTCCTAAAGTTTACAAGGTTTAGACTACACGCTCGTTCAAGGGTGACGGTAATTTTAAAGCAATTAAAATGTATCATCTTTAGGCTGCTTAATCTATAAGGGAAGCTCAGAGTCCCCCATCTTCCCTTCCTCCGGGCAGTTGTCACCTCGTTTCTGTGAACGATGGCTTACTCCAGAGAGGTGCAAGGGAGCTGGCTTGGTGGGTTGTAGGTAACTCAAGAAACTTGGTATGATGTAGTACTTTTAAAATGGAGTGTAGTATGGAGATGGAATTCTATTCCCAAGTCACTGCACAGAGAGTCTAGAACGTTACCTCCTCAGGACACTGTTTAGATAGTAAAAATAGACATCTCAGGGCCTGTTTTGATGTCCGTTTGGTCTTCTAAATGGGGAATAGAGAGCTGACAGGAATCTTGGCTGGTCCCATGCTGGTCTCCAGTGCAATGCGTATGACCCATCAGAGAGAATGATGAACTCACGGCCAAGGGTATGATGAGTGGGAAGAAGAGTTTTGGCTTTGGAGACCCCACTTCCATGGGGAGGGTTTTACTACGGGTGTGCTGACAGGTGAAACCATTTGTAAGTATCCTGTCTCTGAGTATCAAAAAGAGATGCCTTTTTTTTTTTAAGATTTATTTATTTGACAGCACACACGTGCACAAGTGCATCCACGAGTTTGGGGAGGGGCAGAGGGAGAGGGAGAGAGAGAATCCTCCAGCAGACTCCCTGCTGAGCATGGAGCCCAACATGGGGCTTGATCCCAGGACCCTGAGACCATGACCTGAGCCAAAATCAAGAATCTGCTGCTTAATCGACTGAGCCACCCAAGCGCCCCAAAATGTCTATCTTTTGAAATACATCCAACTGCTAACTTGTTGGGCTATATCCTATTCTTAGGCTGAATTTGTACTGAAGAGATTTTTATTGATTGGTATGTTTTGGTTACAAGTGTTTTAGATGCTTTTTTGTAACGCACATAAATACAAGCAGAATGAAATTACTCTCGTAGGACTGATACATGAAGTCAAATTTTCACATCCACCTGTATGGATGTAACTTGTCATTTTTAAAGCTCTACTGGAATTCTCTTCCAGAAAACATGTTTCTATGGAACCTGATTTTGTTCCTGGAAAATAACAGATGTATCACATAGGATTCGTTTGTTTAAGGTCAAAAAGAGCTTTAGAGGATGACTCAGGCCTTGAAGCCCATTGGTTTCATTCTGCCCCATTGGCACGGTGTCCTCTCAGAGATCTGAATAGTCCTAATCGCTGCCTTTTGGAAAACTTGACTCCCTGGAGGTGAGCCCACATGGCCTCCTCCTCTCTAATGTATGAAAGAGTCACCAGGATAAAGCACCGGCTGGGCTGGAGGCCAGCTTTGGGAGAATTTGAGAAATTAGATGGAAGAAGACTGTGAAGGGTGGTTCCAGTGACATAGTCTGGCTGTGGGGAAAGGATAGATAAGTTAGCGCAGGGCCAGGAAGGGCTAGGACCCATCTCAGGGCAAAGGGTGGGTTCAGAGGCCGAACGCGAAGGCAGAAACTTTGGCTGCCTTGGCATCCAGTACAGCCCTAGGGTCTGGAGCAACTCTCATGTTATGAGACACAAAACTTACTTGTTGGATGAATGAATGGAGCGTTTGCCTATAGCACAAGCACACTGCTTGATGACAAAGTCTTAAATAACACCCCATTCAAAGCAGGGCTGATGTCACTCGAGGCTTACTTCCTCCCCCTTTTAGCAGACAGCTAGCTCAGCTGGTCTAAGTCAGTCAACATAAAACAGGCTGATGTCAGTTGCTAAGCTTCAGATGCCTCCCCCTTTTACAAGACCACTTCCTGACCAGGAAGTTTTCAGGATTTCATAATTGTCCCAATGTTTCCATTTGGCCTCTAAAGTGAAGGGCGTTACAAGGGTATGGTGCTTCTGGAAACTTCCCACAACCTTTCCACCTGTGCTCTGAAGCTCTTCTGCCTGTAGTTAATAATAAACATAACTATACACTTATACCTTGAGAGGCTTTAGTGATGGGTGGTCCATGTCCGTGGTCACTACAGTGGCCCCATTCAGATCCTACCAGCCCCAGAAGGCTGTCTTGCAGGACAGCTCCTGAGTCTACGTAGATAGAACTTGAGACAAGAAGAGGGAAGGATATGAAGAAGGCAGAGGACAAAACTGAGGAAAGTTAGGGCGCCTGGGTGGCTCAGTCGTTAAGCGTCTGCCTTCGGCTCAGGTCCAGCTCCCTGCTCGGCGGGAAACCTGCTTCTCCCTCTCCCACTCGCCCTGCTTGTGTTCCCTCTCTCGCTGTGTCTGTCAAATAAATAAATTAAATCTAAAAAAAAAAAAAAAAAACTGAGGAAAGTAAAACAGAGGAGAAAGATGGTATGGTTTTCTGGAAAGACTTGCACAGGATTTAGAAGAATTCATTCTTGACCCGATTCATCTGACTGACACGCTAGCCAAATTCATTTAGTTTGATTAATACAACAACTACGCCAACTATGAGCAGGACTTCAAGCCACAGGAAGAAACCAATCTGCAGGATTGACCACAGCCACGTTCTCCAGGGTCCTAGATCCAACCAGTGGAACAAATCCCAGAGATTTCTACCTAGAAAGCTTTCTCCTTTAGTTTCTGTATTGACTGCTCCTCTTGGCCCCGAGGGAAGAATCCGGGTTTAGTGGAATGCTGTAGCAACTGCAGCCTCCCCCTTAGCATGCAAGGAGGAAGTCTAGGGAGAATCCATCATCCAGACCAGCCAGGCCCATGAGCTGAGCTGCCCTGAGTATCTTCCAGAGGCGAGGTAGTACCACTGATCACTTCAACGAAAATCAGGGACAAATTTCATACCATATCATCAGTACTCAAACCCAAATCAAGATCACTGTCTCCCAAAGAAACCGACCTCCTTGACTTATCAAGACCCACTGGGATGGGTCCAGCCTGCACAAATCTGTGCTTCTCGGTCCCCACGGCTGTGGTCCTCGGGGTCTCTGTGAAGCACCAAGACATCCCCTTTGTCAAGGCCAACAGCCAACTCTCAGCTATATCCCGCTCACCTCCCTTTTCCTGTGCTTCCCCTCTTCCTTCTTCTTCATTGGCCCTCCCAACAAAGGCACCTACCTACTTCAACAAATGACGTTTGCATTTGTGTTCGCTGTGGCTACTTCCACTGTTTTGGCTAAAATCATCACTGTGGTTTTTGGCTTTCAAGACAACTGTGCCAGGAGGAGGATGAAGCAGGACTGTTACCAGGAGCACCTAACTGTCATTCCCATCTGCGCCTTGATCCAAGTCACTATCTGTAGAATCCGGTTGGGAACATCTTCCTCCTTTCATTGAAATGAACACACACTGTGCATCTACACACATCATCACTGGATGCAGTGAGGGCTCTGTCACTGCCTTCTACTATGTCCAAGGATACCTGGGATCCTTGGCCCTGGGGAGCATCACTGGGGCTTCGATGAAGCCAAGTTCAAGCATGCTCGTCTCCTGCGGTGCCTGGGTGACCTCCCTCCCTGTCCGTCACAGCACCAAGGGGAAGGTCAACAGGGCCATGGAGATCCTTCCTATCTTGGCCTTCAGTGCCAAGCTACTAGGCTGCCTCTTTGCCCCCAGGCGCTATATTATTATTCCTCCCAGGCCTGATAAGAACACCCTGAAAGGTAGAAGATCCTAGAGTCAATAAACACTGCAAAGATTTACTTCCCAGCTTTCACACAGATGAGTAACAGATGCATGAAAATAAATCACCTTTTTTTTTTTATAGAGATAGTGGTTCAAAGCTAAATTTATAATTCTTTTCTCAATCAACACAGGTTTTTTCTATATTGTCTAGTATATCGGGAGCACAGCCTCAGTCATTAATTCCTGAAACTTTAGGGCTATCTTGGATATTCTGTTCACCAACACCAAATCTATTATTTATTTACAGGCATGAGGACTTCATTTTACCCTCCACTTCTGAATCGGTTTTCTAACCCATGTTCTGATAGGTGGTACAGCTGGTTAGGTTGTCCACTGTTTTAACTTTGCCCAAAGAACCTTTAGGCATCAGCAACAGGAGTTGATGCTTGTCCATAGATAATGTATGTAGTCTTTCACATCCTAATTTGTGCATTTACTCTCCTGTCTTTTCTTTTAATTTTCTTAGAGTTCTATTTTTACCTTCTAACTTTTCATCTGGTATTCATTTTTGTGAAGGTTCTTGGAAGAAGTGACACCACTCTTTTAAGCGAGAGAACTGGAGGGGGTCTGATTTGTCACCTGCCCTGAGTGAGTGGGGTCCACATGACCAGAAGGGCCTGGAGGGGGTTTAGAGCCAAAAGTCTCCACTTTGAGGAGGCCCTACATGATGACAGGGGAATATATGAGCTGAAGATGTCACGAGCAAGGAGGGGACAGAATCTTGGCTTCCTGGGACCCTTGAATCCTGGGGACTCTGTGCCATCGAGGGGCCAGTGACCGGAAGTACAAGGTCAGAGACAGCGGAGGGAAGAACTTGCTGAGAGTCACAGCCCGCCAGCCCCCAGAGGTAGAGGCAGGAGAAGGGGGGGTCTGCCCACCATCTGGAGTGACAGGGAGCAGCTGGGACTTGAGGGAGTGGGAAGGAGTGTGTGTCCCCAGGGCCGGGGAAGATGACCGCCAGTTATATTATGTGTTTTCTATTGCTGCTATAGCAAATTATCACAAATTTAGTGGCTGAAAACAACATAAATTCATTATCTTTCAGTTCTGGAGGTTAGAAATCTGACATAGCTCTCATTGGGCGGTGCTCCTTCCTGGAAGCTCTCTAGGGCAGAACCCATTTCTTCGCCTCTTGCAGCTTCTAGAGGTTTTCCGTCCTCTGATTTTCTGCAGTCTTCCACTTTTAAGGACACTTGTGATTAGGTTGGGCCCACCCAGGTAATCCAGGATAATCTCCTTATTGCAAGACCTTAATCACATCTACAGAGTCCCTTTGGCCAGTAAGGTGACTAATTCACAGGCTCTGGGGATTAGGTCATGGCTATTTTGGGGCAACAATGATGCTGCCTACCACACCCAGCAACTGAAGAACTGAAAAGGCAAAACAAGAATTCTCAAAAGAATTACAGAAAGCAGCCCCTCTCCCTAGGGCTGGAGGAAGAAGGGAAAGAGGCTAAAAATAGTGAAACTTAAGAGGCTTGGAAGATGGGCCCCATGGGGCAGGAACCCAGAACTCTGAGAAAGGGGTGCATCTCAGCGGGTGGCGGGGCTTAGAAGGGGGCTCGGGAACAGGTTCTGTGAGTGCTGGGAAACCGCCAGCCAGACTCAGCCCCACCCCGGGGGCTCTCTCTACGCAGACACTGATCACGTAGTTCTGTTTCCTGTGTTGCTTTCTGCAATTGTCTTCCATTTATTGCCATCAACGATGGACTTCCACATACAATGGGGATATGAAGCTTCCCATCTTAATAAATTCCGGTTTTAAAAAGGAAGCATATAAGTGTTTGTAATGAAAGGTGGGTAGTAGATAATGGAGAAAGGACGGTTCTATGTATCTGCTGCTGCATCCAAAAGATACCCCCAAACAGTGGCTTGAAACACAAGCGGTTATGTGGTTTGCTCCCAAATCTGGGGTTGACTGGCTCGGCTAGGCGGCTGTTGTTTGGGGGTGGGGGGCATCTCCTAAGGTTCCAGTCAGACGGTGGCCAAGGCTGCAGTCACCCCGAAAGTGTTCTTGTTCACATGCTCAGGGTCTGGGCAGGGAGACCCAAGCAACTGGATCCCACATGAGCTGGCTCTGCCAGGCATCCATCTCTCTCTCTCTCTCTCTCTCTCTCTCTCTGGTGTGCCCACATGGTCTCCCCACATGGCTGCTCAGGGTGGCCGACTTCTCACTCAGTGGTGAAATCCTCCCAGCACGAGTGTCCAGGAGAACACGCAGAGGGCTTGGGAGCTTTTGGAACCCAGCCTCAGGAGGCCGGTGGCCCGGCCATCCCACTGCATTGTCAAAGGCCAAGGTTGAAGGCGAGGGGCTGTTGCCTCCATGTCTTGATGGCAAGAGGGAGAAAGAACTGGTGGGTATTTGACAACCATCACCGGGACAGAGGATGACATCGCAGGAGGCTGAAAATCAGGAAATGTGGGGAAAGGCCCCCACTGGTTTTGCAATCCTTTCTCACTTTGGGTTTACCTGACCTCTCCTTGACTCGTTCCCAATCCTCCACATTCTGGAAAAGCCAGGCCCTTCCCCACTTCCCAGCCCTTGTCCCTGCCTTTCCCTCTCGCTGGGCAGGCCATCCGTCCATCTGGCAACTTCATTCCTCAAGGTCCAGTCCCACAGTGCTATCTGCCAAGACACAGCCCTCCCGTCCTGCCCTGACCACACAGACGGCGAGTGTCTTCTGGACTCTTTCTCCAGCAGTGAGCAGGACCCCATGCAGGACGGGACCCATGGGACGCAAACAGCCCCCCAGTCACCGAGGTCACCTTTCCTCAGAGGCATTGGCAAGGTTCACTGTGTGAGTACACAGCTCCTCTCCACTCATCTGTTGTCACCTCTGCTTATCCCTGGGGATGCCTGCAGCCTGGTACGGACCCTTGGCCAAACCTGAATGAAATGCATGAATTAGTGATTAATAGGGTCCTGCGCTGGTGTCTGGGACAGTCCAGAGGCAACCTGCAACCACTGGTCTGCACCGTTTACAGGTGTACCAACTGATGGTTTGTACCTGGTCTCTCTCATGTTCTTTTGGTTTCTGAAACTGAGCCTGGTGTGGCCGCATGACCAGCATCCCTTTGTATGAAGCAGTGGCTCCCTGAGACTGAGGTCACTCCTTTTTGGTGGGTCTCCCCGACCCCCGCACTACTCACAAGGACTGCAACAGCTAAGGGGTGGGGGGAGAGCACTTGCCTCTGAAGGCAGACCTGGGAGTGACAGTTCAAGGACTGCATAGGAGATAGCAGGACTGCTAGCCCCTTCTCGAAGGTCCTCACCCCTTCCCCACACACAGACCCAGAGCCCCCCATGCACTGGACACAGCCACCGCAGCTCCAGGCCGCCACCCTGTGGGATCAGCAGCCGGTCTTTCCTGCCAGCAGAACAAGGGAAGGTGTCCCTGTCCAAGGGAAAAGCCAGGACAGGACTCATCTATCCCCAGCCACCAGCAGCCTTCACCCAAGGTGTCCCCAGACACTGGACCCTTCCCAACACAGGGGGCCAGCAGGTCTTACTCCCATGGGTTTGGAGTCCCTGCCACGCTCTCCCTCTGCCCTGCCTCGTGGAATGAATGTTTGTTTCAAATCGCAGCAAGATGTGAAGGGGGCCAGGACGTAGCCCCCAGCCTCAGGTGAGTCATGAATAATGTACTTAGTTGTTTGAGCCCCATTCTGCAGTCAAACCAAGCCCTTCCCTCCACGTGCACCGAGTACCACACCTGGAAGGGGTTGAGACATGGGGACCTCCACAGCACCAGGGTCCCAGGGTCCCAGCTGTACCTCTTGCCTGCTTTTCCCCTCCTTCCCTGGATGGCAGAACAGTGGTCTTGCACAGCGATTGTTCTTATGGACAGCAAACAGGGCCCAGGGAGGGGAAGGACTGGGCCACCATCACGGGGAGACCAAGGCCCTGGCTGCCCGGCCCCCACCCCTGGTTCCTGCCCACAACAAGAGTAACAAAAGCCAGAGCTCACATCTGCACAACCCTGGACAAGGCCAACCAGGAAAGTCCCAACCTGGACCGGGACCCTGAACTGACCAGAACCTGACTTTTATCCTCACTCCAACGTTGACCCTCACTCCTTCTAAATTCTCGCCCTCACTCCAATCCTAACCCCTAACCCTAACCTGACACTGACCCTGCTTCTGACCTTAACCTTAATCCCTAACATTGACCTTGACCCGGACCCTGAACTTACCTCTTCCCCAGTGCCCAGCCATCCCTCTGGGAGAGCTGACAAATGAGGCCAGGTGGCTCTCCCTCGGGAACCCCGCTCAGGGAGCATTTACTCACAGCATTGCTGAAGCTTCTCCAGCAGCCCTGCGCCCTCTTGCTGCCCCCCGCCGCCCTCCCTCCAGCCTTCTCCCAGGCTGCAGTGGGCAAGGGATTTGTCTGGGCCGTGCCCTGGCTCCCAGCACCCTCAGGGGTGATCTGAATAGAGGCCTGGTCAGAACTTGGGGCCCTCTAGTCGCCCCCCAGCTCCCACTCTGGAGTAGCTGTAGACTTGGCTTCTCCAGCTTCCTCTTCTGCCATTGGCACCTTTCTGGGAGGAGAGCCAGCCCTCCTCACCTGTTCCATGGTCCAGACAGTACCCCATGCAGGGAAGAGGGCTGGCATCCTAGAGCGTGAGGCTCGCTGACTGAGGGAGGGAGGCAGTCCCTACAGGGGACTTCATGGGGGCCCTCTGTGCCCTGCTCCCCTTCAGGAGGACACCATCCCCACCAAATACAACCATCCAACAGCTATAACCTGGCCACCCCTTGGCATTTCCTGCAGTGGGAGCTCAACCCTGCAACAGATTAGTGCGTGGAGACACCTACTGGACCAGCCACATTGCTGCCAGGTGGTCAACCTGAGCCCTGGGGACAGAGAGGGCGTCTGTCCTTTCTTCCCTTTCTCTGGGGCTTTGGCATCAACCTCCTGTCTGCGCCTGGCCTGAGCGTGGCCGGGCCTCTGTTCCACGGGGGGCCCCTGCCCATGCTGGTTACACCTCAAGGGCTTCTGTATTCACAGACGCTGCCCTGGCCAGGCTTGAACGCACACCTGCCCTAGAGCCTGCGGCCCTTCCCCGTCTGACCTTTCCTGAGTCAACCTGTTTCCAGCTTCAGTGCCCACCATCATCGGTGCCCAGCGAGAGGCGGTGAGCACTGTACCTGGAGGATAGGGCCAAGGGGGGCAAGCACCCACCTGTCATGCCCCAGGAACATGACGGGGACAGGGAATGGGCCCCAGAGAGGAGCTGGGAGGCTCCTTCCTTGGGACACAAGGGCCTCATGGGAGCTGGGCCTGTGATGATGGAGCAGCCTGGGACCCAGTGGGCTGGAGGAGGGCACATCTAGGGCACAGAACGAGGAGGGGTGGGGGCAGAAGTGGGGGGCACAGGGGAAGCAGGGACTGAGAGGTTGCATGAGAGGCTGCAGACAGGGCCTGGGCTGCAGTGGGAAGGGGGTGGTCGGACTATGTGACTCAGGTACATCTGCTCAGACAGAGGCCATTTAATCTCTGCGTCTCTTTCTCAGCCCCAAATCCAGGCCCCTGAGGACAGGGCTGGTGCGGCCCTTTGCTGCCGGTCAGAAAACCGCCTGCAGCTGTTGAACAGGAACCCCCCACCCCCGGCCTCTCGCCTCTCTGGCCCAGGTGATCATGAGGTTCAGTTATAATGAATTTTACCACTTTGTCACCATCACTGCTGAAAGGAGAATCCTCATCTCAGAAAACAAGCTGGGGACCAGATGGGAACAGAGGGCAGACGGGACCCAAGCCAGGCCCCACCAGGCCGCTTTTGACATTGGCCAGCTCACCAAGGTGCTGGAGTCCCCGGTTGCCAGCCTGACCTCCCACATAGATGCTAGCGTATTCTCACTGCAGCCAAGGGGCCCCTGCAGCAGGTGGGAGAGGTCATTGCTGGGGTCCCTGCAGGTGACCCATCTCCATCGGCCTCCCTGAGACACCCACGTGGCAGGTGGCGGCCTGGTTCCAGGTGTCGCTTCTTTAAATGAACAGTGACCTCCGTGTCAATATCCTCACTGTCTCTGGTTTTGCTGTAAGGGTCCGCTACAGCCCCAGCTGCCCTCGGGGTCTCCCGAGACCCTGTCCTGAGGCTCCAGCTCAGCTGGTGGTGGACAAGGCCCAGCGACGGCGGGTGGGGGCGTCCTGGTGAATGTGAACTACAGGGAGAGCTCACGGATCCTGAAGGAGTGGGGCTAGAGCATCACGCCAACTCAGGGCCACCTTAAGACAAGTCCGTCCGCACTTGTCAAGAGACAAGAACTCGCTGATGACCACTGAAGAGGATTAAAGTACCGGTGGGCTGTCAGAGCCCTGGGGAAGCATGAACGCCCATGACACCTGGATATCCTCACTCTTCATCAGTCCCGCCCCCTTCCAGGGACCTTCCTGGGGGACACAACGGGGGTTTCTGGCAAAACCAGAGCCCAAGACTTCATTCACACTGCCAAGTTTGGTGGAACCAGCCCCAGAAAGCTTCACCCCTGCCCCACAGCCCTACGTCATCTGAGGGTCTGTGGGGGGCCCCCGGCCACCAGCAGCCCCCCACCCTGAGGCTCCCGGTGGGGATTCAGCCTTGGGCTCAGGTGAGACTGGGCTTTCTCAGAGCCTCCCTCAGCCCCTCCCTCACAGGCCTCGAGGCCAGTGCTTCGGTTATGGAAAGCACAGCCAAGGATGGTGACCTGACTCGCTTACAACCCTGGGCATGGTGGCAGGATGGCCATGGTGCCGGGGCCCAGCTTGCCCCCTGGGGCCACATCCCTGCATAAATCCACCCTCTCCCCATGCTTCGCCCCTGGACCCTTCAAAACATGGTCACCCTGCCTACTGTCACACATCTCCCGTTAGGACAGGGGGAGCCCCTCCAGGTCACCTGGTCCAAGCCCCTCGATGGGGGGAGGAGAGACTGAGACCAGGCAGGGATGAAGCCCCCCCAGGCCTTGCTCCTGTGTCTTTCAGTCCCACACTAGAACCACCATGGGCACGAAGTCCTCCCCTCCCAAAGGGCACCCGTGCCCCTGCTGTCCTCCTGCGCCCAGGCCTGTGGGCTGCAGGCTTGTGGTTTGCAGGCACTTGGGGCCCACGGGAGGTGTGGCAAACGAGGCGAGTGTCCCCACTCCGCCCCGCAGCTTGCTCCGGTGCCAACATGTACCCCACAGCTACACGGGCCGGCAGAGACTTCCAAGCCCCTGCTCAATCGCATACCACCAAGGGGAAAGGCCTGGCCCGAGGCCATCCAGCAGGTCAGGTGGCCCGGGAGTCTGTTCAGCCTTGCCTCCCTGAGAGGCCAGCTCAGCCCCGGAAGGGGGAAGGAGGCAGGTCCCCAAGAGGCCGCTCGTGGACAAGAGTTCCACCACACAGAGCGGTCACTAGCCACTTGGAGCCTCTGACCGAGAGTGGACAAACAGGGAACAACACCGACGATGATGTGAGGATTTCAGCCCAGCGGAATAATGGCAGACTTACAGAAGGACTCCAGAATCCAGCAAGACGGGTGGAAGGTCCGTCACGGACCATCTAAGCCACTGGGATACAGACAGCAACGCTGAGGCCTGGGCGGGGTCAGGCGGCCAAAAGCCCGTGAGCCAAGGCAGGTCAAGGAGGTGGTCCGAGACTGACCGAGTGGCAGGGGGAGGGGGAAGGGAAGCCCCCGGCTCCAGGGTCAGAGTGGGCTGCACTCAGGGCGGCAGCCTCGTCTCCCTGGGAGACACTAAACTGCTCATCTCCTCCGAGAGCCACCTCCAGGGCCCCAGCCTGTCCTCTGCTCTGCGGGCAGCAAGGGCCAGGCCGGGCCATGCTTGTTCCCCGGGGAAATCGGTGGCGGCCCCTCTCCGCTCTGCAGTGGGCCCGGGGTGGCCGAGCTACCAGGGCTCCCTGGAGTCCCAGCGACCAGCAAAGCGGTGCAGCCTCATGTCTTCCTTCTGGATGTGCTCGTAACAGGACTGGCGGGAAAGAGGCGAGGCTGAGGGGCAGCTCCCCCGGCCCCATGCAGACACACCAATACCCAGGGGGCACCCGTCTCCCCGGCCTGGGACCACCCCGACCCATCTTCAACTCAGCCTCAGCTACAGTCTGCAAGGAAGGGGGGCCTCCCCTCTCCTGTTATGCCCAGGGATGCATGGGCATGCCCCTGGAACATGCTGGGGGCCCTTCTCCAGCCCCTTTAGCAAGGGCAGGGCCAGGGACTCTGTGGGGTCCCGCCCATAGAAGCACATACGAGCAGTGAATTTGGGGTCCAGGGCAGGGAAGGCGTCTGCCCCACTGGCCAGGGTGTTTCTGCCTCCGTCCACCACCTCTGTCCCTCACCTCCAGGGCCGTGAGCAGGAAGTCACATAGGCCTCCTGTGTGGATGGGGTCCATCATGTCGCGGATCAGGTGGATCTCGGCTCCCAGGTGCTGGATTCTGGAGAACGCCCACCCGCACAGTGAGAGGGAGAAGGGGGCCCATCAGGGACAGGCACCAAGCAGCCGGGGAAGGAGCCCTGGCCTGGGTGGATGGACACCTGGGCTGTGGTCCCCGCTCTGCTCCTGGCCCCCACGGGACCCTAGGTGGGGCCTCTCTGGGCCTCAGACCCCCGCTCCATACCAAGAAAAGCTGTGTCCATAAACCCCAATGTTCAAAGACCTCCAAGCGGGTCTGGGCTGGGGGTCAGGGCAGGATGGGAGGTGGTGTCCTCCCGCAGCCCACCCCCCAGCCCCCGGCCCGGCTGGGGCTCACCGGGCACGTGACACCACGTAGATGAGCAGCGGCAGCAGGTCATCCATGGGCAGCTTGTGCTCCCGGCCCAACACACGCGACACAGTGGCCTCAATTTCCCCATATGTCCTTTCCAGCACCTCCAGCTTCTCCCGGGGGTCCACCGTGGTGCTGCGGCAGGGCGGCAGGCTCCAGATCAAGGCCCTCGGGTTCAGCCCCAACCAGGGGCCCCCACACTCCTGCCCTCCGCCCCCCACGCTGCCCAGGGCGTGGACTCACATGATCTTCTGCAGACACTCAGTGGCTGACAGGAAGCACTTGTCTCTGACCAGGGAGAGTCTCTGCCGTGGGGGGGGGGGGGGGGGGGGGGGGGGGGGGGGGGGGAGACAGATGGATGAGGCCACAGTCCCCCCAGCCCTGTCACCGCCTCCCTCCCAGGGCCAGAGCTCTTGCCACCACCATTCCCCATCACTGGCTCCAGGAGAGCCCAGCCCAGAGTGACCCAGGGCAAGTCACAGCTCCACCGTGAGCCTCAGTTTACTCAACTGTAAAGTGGGATAATGGTCTCCGGGAGGTTGGGAAGGAAGATAACGATCCCAACGGCCACTGGGTACCACAAGGGGTGGGTACCCACGTCAGCGGCACTCCAACCCAAGGACTGGTTGAAACACAGAGTCCAGGTCCGCTCTCTGAGTTTGACTCATTATGTCTGGGGTGGGGGGGACCAAGAATCTGCTTTTCTAAAGGCTTCCCAGATGCTGCTGGTGCTGAGAGCCACCACCGCGTGTGGAGCGGCCCCCCGCGCCCTCCCGACACTCCCATGAGGGGGCACCAACGCCGCAGCGGCCAGTACTCTCATCCGCGGGGAAACTGAGGCTCCGAGATAAGTGTCCCGCCCATGCCGCATAGCCAGGAAGAGGGGTGGAGCCTGGGTCTGCACCTGCTCACGGTGGGCCCGCAACGGCCCCCTCCCCCACACGGGAGATCAGAACAACCCCGGAAGCCGGTGTCTCCCCCCACACCTGCTGGCCAGCGCTGCCCAGGCCCCTCCGTAGCAGGGAGGCGGAGCGCTGCTCAGAAGGCTGAACAGACTCTGGGGGCCCCGCTCAAGGCTCAGGCCTCCCCCTACCTGGGGCAGGTAACGGACCCACCTTCTCACCTGATTGGTTGTCAGCGTGAGGTCCTTGAGGGGCCACAGGTGCCTGAAATGAAACAAGTGTGACACAGACCCTTTGCCAGGAGGAGGGGACAGGGTCTGAGGTCAGAGGACAAATTCCCTGTACACCGTGTCCCCCAGCAGGGCTGAGCTCAGGAGATGGCCTCCGGGTCCACGATGGTCCACAGGGCAAGGGGAGGCTGGGAAGAGTCCTGGAGAAGACAGTGCCCCAAAACTTGGATAGGGGTGAGGGGCAGCGCTGCAGGCCAAGGGACCCTGTGAGCAAAGTCCCAGGGGTTGGGCCAGAGAATGACAGCGGAAGAGACTGTTCTGGAGGCTTGATGAGCTGGGGCAGGCTGGTGAACGGGGAGGGACATGGGTGCCATGCGATGCAGCACAGGGCAGGGACCTGGGGAGACAATGGAGCAGGGAGGCCAGCATGGAGGAGGCAGCAGGAGGGGGTGGGGAGGAGGGGACACTTGGGAAGCTGTTGGCACCCAGGTCTCTGGGCTGGTGACTAGTCAGTTGCAGGAGACATTCACGATGGAAGGGGAAACGGGGTTTCAGAGCGGGCGGGTGGGAAGCATCATGGCTGTGCAACAAGGGAGACTGGGTGTGGGGCAGAGAGAGCACCCATGCCCTCCATCGGGCAGGTGGTGACTTGTAGCGTCAGTGGATCAGAAGGGGCACTGAGGAGAAAGGATGTTTTAGCAACTGAGGGTAAAAGGGACCTGCTCCCAGAACAGTCCTCAGTTTCCCCTTGAGGACCTCCCCTCCCCCACTCTCAGTCCAGTTGCTGGAAGCAGGACACCTTGCCCCAGCCCCAGTAGTAGATGTTGAGGTAGACTGGCCAATGTGGGCCACAGCCAACATCTAGGGGCAGGCTCAAGACCCAAGCCAAGCCAGTGAGGGACTTCAGCCAGAGCTGTTAGGAAGGGGACACCAGCTCCCTGGGGCACAGTGGGGGACGGAGCTGGTAGAGTATAAACTTTGAGTGGCTGGTACCATGTTTGGCACCATAAATGGGAGCCAGAGATACATCAAGAGAGAAAGAGAAGTCGCTTCCCTTACTACGCAGTTAAGCAGCTAGATCCAGCCATGCCTGAAGCTAGCCACACCAGCATAATCCTAGAACTCTGTGGATACGTGAGCCAATGAACACCATCCCCTTTTCTACTAAAGACCACTGAACTCCGTGTGTACCCTCCCGCCAGGGTGGTACCGGAGGCACCATTCCCGCCCAGGGCGCTAGGCAGAGCACCTGACATCGGGCAACACACGGGCCCTGGCAAACACGGCAAGGAGGGAAGGCTTACTTCTGCACATCCAGGAACTCGAGCAGCTTGGTGTCAGGGAAGAGGCTCAGGTTGGCAATGCCTTGGCTATAGAGACTGTCCTCCGTCTCGTGAAGCAGCAGGTAGAGAGTGAAGAGTTCTGAGTAGAAGCTGGGCAGCATAAGGGGCAGCACCAGGCCATGCACCTGCAGGTCCCTGAGTGACAGTAGTCAGGACAGGTTGGGGGGCCAGCAGGGTGGGGCCCAGGGGGGAGGGATCCCTGCTTGGGCTGCCCCTCAAAAAGCCCATAGAGCTCCTTGTCCCACAGCAAAAAGCGTCCCTGCCTCCTCCATCCTCTAGAAAACGCTTCCGAAGCCTGTTCTCAGTCATTCACTCCCTCGGTTGAAATCCGTGGCCCCCTGATCCTCTTGTTAGACGTTGAGAACCACTATGAACTCTGGGGCAGGACTGGATCCCCATGTGATTGAAAGCAAAACCAGGGCCCCGGATAGACAAGGGACTTGCAGCAAAGCACTCAGCAGCCATGTCAGGCTGGTCCACTGCTGCCTCCTCATTTCCTGGGCTTCCTAGGACTCCAGGGGGAAAGTTCTACCTAACATCTAACCCTATCTCCCACGTCTCCTACAATGTGGAGACAGGCCTCCCTGATCGCGATCTCTGGGCCTGAAATCTGAAGGCAAACTGTAAGGTTTGGTCTTGGGGGACAGAAGGAGACAGATTTAATGATGCACTTTAACTCCCGCTCTGTGTGGCCTCAGGCTCAGCCCCTGCCAGGCCCTGAGAGAGGCTCACCTTCTGCACACCTGAGAGAGGAGGCTGGGATGGCGCCTTTACAACAAAGATGCACCTGGTGGGGCGCCTGGGTGGCTCAGTCGGTTAAGCGTCTGCCTTCGGCTCAGGTCATGATCCCAGGGTCCTGGGATCGAGCCCCGCGTCGGGCTCCCTGCTCAGTGGGGAGTTCACTTCTCCCTCTGCCCCTCCCCTCCACTTCTGCTCTCTCTCTGGCTCACTCTCTCTCTCTCAAATAAATAAAAAATATTAAAAAAAAAAAAAAGATGCACCTGGTGGCGGCGCCCCTGCCCAGGTGACCCAAGGAAGAGGTCATGGGTCATTCTGATCCTCAAATGGTCAACAAACAATGCTTGGTCAGTAGCATGAGCCCCCAACACTTCCCCGGAAGTACCGCTATCCCCCAAGGGAGGCTCCAGGAGCGAAGGTGGTCCTGAGCCTGGCTGCCCCCAGGGTGGGGACCCTGCAGACCCCATGGGAGCGGTCACCTTGTCTCCGTATCTTCGTCCTCCTCTGGAGCTTGGCCCTTGCGCTGTAAGGCCACCTGCAGCAGACCCCTGCAAACCGATAAGACAGACTGCGTAGCTGCCACCTCCCCCAGAACCCGAGTCACCAAAGACCAGGGCGGCGGGCTCCACCCTCCAGAGCCATGGAGCGTGAGGAGCCCAGCCTCCCAGACCTCTGTAGTTAGGAAGCTGGGAGCACAGGACCTCAGCCCGAGAGTGCTAGAACTGCAGCATCTGGGGCCCCCATTTGTAATGGTAGATGGGGTCTCGGCTCGGCCGGGACTGGAGATGGGGTCTGAGTCCAGAGTCAGGCTCAGCCTGCGGAGGCTGAGAGCTCCCCTGGGGTCAGGGGTCAGCCCAGGGCCTGGTCGAGGCTTGGACTCTGGCTACCGGCAGTCCTTGCTATAATCTACCTTCTAACCCCTTTGCTCACCAGCGGGACACTGACCGACCCACTCTCTGGTTCCTTCTCAGTCTGGAGGCACCATTCCCGCCCAGGGCGCTAGGCAGAGCACCTGACATCGGGCAAGGACAGAGCCCGACCTGCCTGCCGTCACAGACAGGGCTGCGGCTGTCCCCATGTGCCACCCCGCTCACCTGTAGGCAGCCCAGAGTTCCCGGGCGTGCTGCTTCACCTCCTCCTGGGCCAGGGCCTGCAGGTGCTTGTTGGCCCCGATGCCCGCATACGTGGCCTGGAAGGTCAGCATCAGCGTCCGGAGTAGCTTTCCCAGGGGGTGCAGCGAGTTGCTCAGAGCCTGGCAGGTGCAAAGGCAACAGAGAGGAGTTCGGGGCCAGGAGCTGGAGCACAGCACGCCCCAGCGAGGCTCCCAAGGCTGCTCCCATTTCATAGATGGGAGCACTGAGGCCCTCTGAGAAGCGGTCAGCACCGGGGGCAGTGAGAAGGCCCCCCTCCGCGCACACCGCCTACCCTAGGGCCCTCACCTTCCTGAGGCACTCCCGCAGGGCCCTGGGCTCCCGGTGCAGCAGTAGCTCATCTAGGATGCCTTCCATTCTGTCCGCACAGGGCTCGGGCTGGGTCCTGGGGGACCAGGCACACGCGTCTCTCACCCACACCTGGGCCCCGGCCCGCCCCCTCCAGGAAGCCTTCCTCCCCAGCTCACTAGGAGCCCCACGAACCCCCGCCCTGGCCCTCTGGATGCCCCCACGGGTATGCGTGTGCGCGTGTCTGCACCTACCTCTCGCAGCACAGGTACTCCTGGGACTTGCGCAGCTCCCTCGAGTTCTGCACGTGGAAGCCCAGCAGGGCCTCCTGCTCGTCCCCAGGGCAGCCAGCACTGACGAAGTCCCGGAAGGGGCCATAGACACCCTGCCAGTGGCTCTCCACGGGGAAGGCGCCCACACCTAGCTGCCTGCGATAGAGGCGGGGGCGGGGGGGCGCGTAGTGGTGGGAGGTAGGGATGGGGCTGTGGTGGGCAGGACCTCAGTCCAGGCCCTTGGAGAGATGGGGACGTCCCACCTGGCCCCGAGTCAGGGCCCAGGAAGGGTAGGTGGACTGGGGGGCGCTGACCTCCAAGGCTCCAGAAGAAAGCAAAGGCAGAGAGAGGGACAGAGAGAATCTACTCCACAGTGGAGAAGAAAGGGACACACAGAGCCCTGGAAAGGAGACAGAAAGATCTGGAGAGCTGGAGGCCAAGTCCAGACAGCAGGTTCTTGGCCTAAGAGAGAACAGGGCCCAGAATCCAGGATCCTCCCACCACACCTGGCTCCTTCCTGAGCTTGATCCTGTCTTGGCCAGCAGGCCTGGGGGTCTGGCCACGTGTGTGCCTAAGGGAGCCCCGCCCTCCCACGCCACGTTCACAGATTTTCCTACACCTGCACCCCACCCAGGCTTGGCCACACCTCTGGGGTTTGCAGTCTACTCCCAGCTCCTGCTGTCAGGGAGAAGCATGCAAGGATGAAGGCTCTAGTAATCAACTCTACTCCCTCCCCCCAACCGAAATGCCGCCTGGGACCATTAGAACTACCACCCGCACCTCAACAGACCTGGTAAAAGTCACCACTTGAACTATAGTTTTCCAAGGAAGAACACTGTCCCCATGGGGAAGAAGTCAATCCCCTTCTCAAAGACCCCGTGATAGCAACAATGAGTCCACTTTGCAAGTTTCCTTCTTCACCCTGGCTGCCAGGGAACTCAGAGCTAGGTTCATGCTCAGTCATAACCATGATAGGACTTATTTGTCCCTTCCTTTCCTTGAAGTTCAACTCATACTTTTATTCTCCATTTTATTCTTGTTTATTTGTGTTGTTTTTACAAACTGTCGTGTACCCTTCCCAGAAAAAAAGCAGGGTCTAAGCAAAGCCTCTGCATAATATTTTTCTCTGGTTTTGTAGTGTGTGAAGTTATGCCGCAGCCATTGATCCTAAGAGTCCCTGGCTTGAGGGCTGTGTGACCTGAGCTCTCTGAACTCTCCAAAGAGCTAAGAGGAAATACAGAAAAGCTCCCCTGATGAGGCCTGCATCCCTGGGGTGGAAACACACACACACACACACACACACACACACACACTCACTCCGGAATGCACAGGCCAGGCGGCCAGCCAGGCTCTCACCTCTTACGGGTGCTGCTTGGATCTGGTGGGAAGGCAGCTGTGTCCAGCACACCCTGGGTATGCAGTCCTTTCCCTGCCCCGCTGCTAAAAGAGCCCTCCAGGGTGAAGCCATTGGGGAAGGTGACCTTGCCCTGCAAACCAGGGAAGGGAAGCAGGGACGCCTGTCTGTCTGTCTGTCTGTCCAGCTGCCCTTCCCCCCAATCAGGACAGGCCTCGTGCCTGTCCATCCTGGGTCATGGAGGCTAGGGACTGATAGGTCGCCTTCCCACCATCCATTCGAGGGGCTCATAATCCTCCACACCTGCAGGAGCCCCCGACCAAGAGCTGTGCCAACAGCTCAGGGGCTCAGCTCAGAGGTGGGAGACTGGGAGGGGAAGGGGAAGGGACCCTCAGGTCAGAGCAGGAGAACCACTGCTGTGGGAATTGGTGGGGGGGGGGGGGTTAAGTCCAGAAGTAGGAAGAGGCCTAGGAAAGGCATGAAGTATGCTGGCCCTGGGAGAGGCAGCTCCCGCTGCATGGCCTGTCCCATTCCGAGCACTCCTGCCTCCCCCCCTTTAGATGCCACAGTGCCCCCCAGTCATTAGGAGAATGAAACAGCCCCCACATTTCCAAAAGCCCAAGCAGGGCCCAACTGCCTTCTGCTGCGTCAGCTGGGCAGGACCATGCTGAAGGACAGTCACTCCAGGGGCCCCGACCCAAGGCACCTAGGGCCCTGTCGGGAGACACAGCCCAGCCACCAGCACCCTGTGCACCCATGGCAAGTCCACCTGCCCCTCTTGCCTCCCACCAGGATCGAATCACCACTCCACAGCAGGAGGGGTCATGGCGCCCTCCCTCTGGACGCCATGGAGATGGGAGAGGCCCTCCCCTACCTTTCCCACCCACTGCCCACACCCTCAGTCCTGGGTCCAAGCGGGGAGATTATAGGCTCCACCCAAGGCCTCGGCGGGAGTGGAGTGGGTCTCGGTGGTCCTCACCTTCCCCACAAGGGTCAGGTCCCTGGTGAAGGTGCCCTCATACAAGGAGTCATCTTCAGAGAGGAGGATCCCAGGGCCCTAGGGAAGGAAGCCGGAGTAGAAGCAGGGGAAGGGCCAGGAGACTGGGGGTGGGGAGGGGACGGCAGGAAGGCAGGAGGTAGGGATCAACCCAGGGGCAGAACAGTCCTGAGCCCTGTCACACCTCCCAGCACTGTGCCAAGGTGGAATGCCAGCCCTTGGCCTGCTGAGCACTGAGCACCAGCCCCATGGACCTCATCCCTGGGTTACCCCGAAGGACTCCCTGGGACCTCGCTCCTTCTCTCCAGCAGCCTCTCTCAGGAAGCCTCCTGGGGGCCCTTCCTTCCCCACCTATGGTTCAAGAAGTGCTGAGCTTCTCCTCAGCCATCCCCACTTCCCTGTCACTGATCCTTGGCGACAGCAGAACTGACCACACTCCCTTATTGCATTGGTTGCCAGGAAGCTCAGGGCCCAATGGGATATAATTTGTGTCCTACTTGAATTTATTCCGTGTTTGTTCTTATCTTTTCTTCCTCCTTCAGTCCTTTCCAGAACAAAGTGGAGCATAAGCCAATGTACAAGCCGTAATAACAGTAACAGTCCCCAGGCCAGAGTCCTACTATGTGCCGAAGCATCTGGCCGGGTGTGGGTGAGGTAGGAGGCAGGTGCTGGTACGCCTGGGCTCAGGGGACCTGGGGGTGAGTCTCAGCCCTGCCACTCAGTAGAATGTGACACCAGGCAGGTTCTCTGACCCGAGCCTCACGTATTGTCATTCATATACTGGGGACAGTGACATGATCCGCAGGGTTACTGGGAGGATGCCGAGATCGTGCCAGGAGGCTGAGCCCAGAGCCAGGCCTCCAGTCAGGGGTCTATAAATGTCCACTGCAGAGGCTGCAGGCATCATTGTTACCATGCACTTCATTCTTGCTAATTTCCCTGAATGTTTACAGTCAGTAGTGAACCTGAGTTGCTGATGGGGAAACTGAGGCTGGGAGGGCCAAGGCCAGGGTCGGTGGCTGGCACATCTGCATTCCTGCTGAGGTTCTGGCTCCTTCTAGCACCTAGGAACCCAGCTTCCTGCCCCATCCACCCCTGCCCAGCCTCTGCTCAGCGTCGGGGCCCTGAGAGCAGCGGGGGGGCTCCAGAATTCAGCCCCAGGGCAGGGAGAGGGTAGCTCAGGGCACACACGGGTCACCCCACTCACCACCATCTTGTCCGCCTGGAAGGTCCCCTGGTAGCAGACACCAGCCTGGGTGACCATGACCCCTGGGCCATGGCGCTGGTCGGCTTGCCACATGCCAATATAGCGCTCGCCCCTGGAGAGCAGCCAGAGTGGGATCAGAATCACTCCCGGGCACTTGTGTGTGCTTTGCTGGCACGGTTGGGGTGGGTGGAGAGCAGGTAAGGGGCAATGATATCACCTGAACCCACTCAACTCACACACGGGGAGAGAGAAGTGAGGACCTCCAAGAGGAAGAGAGGGTGGAGGAGGGAGGGAGCCTGCCTGGGGAAGCGTATCCTGGCAGGCTTCCTGGGGGAGGTGGCAGGAAGGGCAGATGGAGTGCTAAGCCATGGAGGTAGGAGCCTACAACCGATACGACGGGTACGAGGGGGCATCCAGTGGTCTAGAAGGCTGGAGGGGTGCAGGGGCAGCACAGCAGGGGGTGAAGTCTCGAATGCCAGGCCGAGAGCCCTGGGCTTTGTCTCACAGCCCAGAGAGCTGGGAAGGGCTGTGGGCCTTACGTGGGGCTAGACTGGCAGGGGGGGGGTTTCAGAAACTCCTCCCAGACAGCGCAAGGAGGGGCCAGAGGGGAGTGGGGAGGCTCCTCGGTCAGGGGGCTCAGGGCCCCCTCATTCTGAACCTCAGCCTCAACCAAGGTTGTGGACAGGAAGTGAGGGGCTTCAGGGGGACTCTGGGGGGACAGATGGACTGCACCCGCTGACGACGGGCCCCGTGCCCTGAGGCACCCTGCTCTGTGAGGGGGCTCTGAGCCCTGAGCGGCGGCAGAGCGCTCACCTGGCACCGTCCTCCTCGACGCCGTACCCGCTCCGCTGGCCCCTCTCCCAGTGGCCCGTGTACTTGCAGGGCTGCGGGGCCTGCGGGGCGCTCGCGAGGACCCCAAATCCGTGCCGCAGGCCCGCCTGGAAGTAGCCCTTGTACACCTCGTCGGTGCCGTACCTGCAGAGGGCCACCGACAGCTGGCCCGGCCCCCCCGAGGTGAAGCCCGGGGGACGTGGCCACCCCACGCGCCCGCCCTGCCACCGGGCCGCCGGGCACTTACTCACAGATGCCGTAGCCGCACATTCTGCCTTCCCGCCAGTGGCACTTGTAACAGTCAAACCTGTCCTCGGGGCCCTGAGGCACCAGGCGGATGCCGAAGCTGCCGGTGTGCGTGCGGGGAGGGCAGTCAGCACCCGGGCCATCGCCTTGACCCAAGACACCCCATGACACCCCTCCATGCCACCCCGGAGTGTCCCTGCCTCCGAGGGGCCCTCTCAGACAATGGGGACAATCTCCCAGGTGCTCGGGCGTCTTTTCTTCCCAAGGGCCACTCTCAGAACGCCAGCCCCACCCCACCCCCCACCCCTCATGCACCCTGGGAGCACCTTGGGGCCCTGACCACTCCCTCCACGGCCCGCCCCCTCCTCTAGGCTTTCCCTTTTGTGCACTAAGGGGAGCTGGACCAAATGGCCTCAAGTTCCTGCTTGAGGTTTGGGAATCGAGGATGGGGCCAGGCTGGTGACGGCGGCGGGGGCGAAAGCCACTCGCCTGCCCACCACCCACTCCCACAGCAGCCCCAGCCTTTTACCCATGCTCCAGGCCCTGGCAAAAGTTCCCCACGTGATTCCGGCCATCGGGCCACTTCAGGGTGCCTCTGGAAGACAGTCGAGGTCCACGGTCCACATATCAAGCCCGCCAGACCCACCCTTCAACACACACAGGCCCCCCGGCTGACCTCCCCAGCGGACTCTCTCGGAGGCCTACGTTCCCCTTGGACTGGACTCTCTGCCCCCAGCCAGCCCTCTTCTCTGACCCACAGGGGCTCTCAGCTCTTCTTGACTCCTGGCACAACTGCCCCAGCAGCTTCCAGCACACTCCCCACACCCCACGGGGAGAGCTCTGGAAACATCCAGGTTCCCTTTTTCCCTTGACCCACAGAAAGCTCCGAGCTAAACTTCAAGCTTAAGTCAAATGCTAGTCAGTGGTTTCTAGCATCCTCCTCCCCTCTTCTGACGCAGCATCGTTTTTTCTGGGGTTTTTTTGTTCATTTTTTCCTCAAGCCCTTTCTGGAACTAGGCAAGGTCTCAGAAACTAACGTGCTTGTGAGCATCACCTCGGCAAGGCCCTTCTGCTTTCTGGGCCTCGGCTTTCCCAGCTGTATAGTATTGGGGGGGCGGGGGGAGGAGTCACATGTTCTTCCAAATCCCTCCTGCTTACGGGGTCACGCAGACCTAGAACCTGCCCTGAGGCCTTGGGCAAGTCATGCCAGTCTCTGGCCTCAGTTTCTGCACCTACAGAATGGGCGAGAACACTCCCCCAGAGTGTTCTTGTAAAGACTGGTGGAGATAGGAGGTCTGCGAACCATTTCCACTACCAGCTAGTGCTACATGGACATGAGAATTATCCTTCCGTCCTCCCAAGAACAGCAACTGCAGACCTGAAGTCTCTCCCACGTGCTCTGGGCTCATCACCATCATCAAGACTCTACACGGCACAGACCTACAATGGGCCCAGTCCTGTCCGACGGGGCTTAAGACAGACTGGGAGACAGTTGCGGGTTGACCGACTAATGCGGGAAGGAACAGCCTTTGGTTGGTGCCCGGAGGTGATTAGGTCCTGTCCGCCCCTCAGACCCCCAGGAAGAGCCCTGCCTTGTTGGGCCCGGAGCCCCAGTCACTCACCTGCCATGGGGCCTGCCCCGACACCACTCGCCCTCGTAGGTGGCCTGGCAGAGCCGGCCCTCGGCGCGGAAGGTGTATGCCATGCAGCGGCAGGTGGGGGGCTCAGAAGGCTCCAGGTCCGCCCCCAGCACAGGGAAGTCCTTCTTCCCACGCAGGGCCTGGCACACAGCCTGAGTCACTTTCCACTGCCAGACCATCTGGTGGGGACAGGGGAGACAGAGGAGAGGTCACTGCTGTGCCAGTGGTCCCTCTGGGAAGCCTTGTGGGGTAGCTCCAGACAGTACCCCTCCACCACCCCAACCCTGTGCTGGCACTTGGTGGAACCTCCAACTGCCCCGCACTGCTCCCTAGGGCCCCGCATCCAGACCTGAGATCCCCGTGTGCGGTTTCAGGGCCTGCCCAGAGGGGCCAGAGAGAACCACCGGGACCCACACAGGCCTCGATCCTGGCTTCATAGGGAAACATGCCCTGTGCTCTGTGGCATTCTGATGCCTCACCCCAGGCTGACCACTGCGCCTCGCTCTGACCATGAGCCCAGAGGCCTGGCCACTCCCATGGAGCCTCCAGGGGGTATACCTGTGCCCTCCCCCGCCCCTCCTCACTCCTCTCACCCCACCGCCCCAATTCCCAGCTCACCCACACTCACCCGGTCCTGGGGGGCCTTGGAGCAAAAGGAGAGCTCTTCCTCAGGTGTGAGGAGGTGAAACGTGCACCTAGACAGATGGAGGTGACGAGTAGGCCCCAGCTCTGTCCGGGAGGGTGTTCGGGAGGCCCCAGCCCTGGGGTGTGGGCAGTTTCATGAGGGTGGAGGGAGAGAAGGCCCGGAGTGTCTTTGGAGGGGGCTGCTCACCCGTCCTGCCCAGGATCCACCCACACCAGCTTCAGATCAAAGGTGTGGACACTGTGACCCTGGAAGAAGATGGGGCACCGGGGTCACCTAGGGCCCAGCCCAGACACTCCCCTACTGCTCTGGCCCAGGCACCAACCTGCTGCCAACACCACTGGGTGTCCCCTGGCCGCTCAGTCCAACATGCCCAGCACTGAGCCTGCTCCCCATCTCCAGGGCGGCCCCTCTGTCTCCCTTCCCATCTGAGGGCTGGCCGGGAACCCGGGAGCAGCCTCCCCCGCCGCCCACATCCTGCTCCATCATGGCTGCAGCCGGACACCATCGGCCCCTGCTGGAAACCTGTCTTAGGCTCCTACCGCCTGGGGGATGGAGACCTCACTGCTGAGCCGGACCCCTGAGGCCACACAGACTACTCCCAGCTCACAGGTCCCCACTCCTGGTGCCTGCCACACCAAGGCACCATGGCCCTGCCACACTCACACCTTCTCAAGCCTGCCCCCAACCCCCCTCAATCTGACCCTTTGCTCCCGCTGCTCCTTCTACCTGAAAGGCCGTCCCTGCTCTGAGAGCTGATGAACGCCCCTTCCTCTAAAAGATTTCGTGTAGAGACCTCCTGCCCAGCCTAGGCAGGCCGGTCACTGCCTCGCTGCCCCAGGAGGAGGAGGGGGCGCCAGGCCCAGGCCCAAAGGGCAGGAGGAGGACGGCAGACACAGGCAGGGACAAGGGTGGGCCTGGCACAGGACATGTAAAGGCCCAGAGGCAGGAAAGGGTGCAGCGCATTTAAGCGACAGCATCTCATCAGTGTACCTGGAGTGCAGAACGTGAAGTCGGGAGTGGAGGGCAACTCAAACTGAATCAGAACCCCAAAACCAGGTTTCAGGAGACACAGGTTTGGGCAAATAGCCTCCCTGCCAGGCCTCAGCCTCCCTGTCTGCAGGGGAGTCCCAGACTGACATTCTGAGGGGACAGAGAGGACAGTGCTGCGGCTATCACAGGGGCAGTCTGAGTCTGGGGGGAACTAGGCACAGTCAAGGTTACAGGCCAGGGAACAATCCCAAACCCCCGGCCTGGCTCCCCGCTGACTTTGCTGATGTCCCGAGCCCAGGTACTGCTTCTAAGTGGTGCTCTTCCCTAGAAGCCTCGTGTGTGCCCTGCCCATCCAGCCCTCCTCAGCCACCCAGAGCCACCCAGGACCTCCCATCCGGGGCTCCTCTCCTATGTGAGGAAGACAACCAAGAGTTGTCCGGCATCCGCGGAAGGACAAACTCACTCCCAAGCATCCCATTTTCCAGATGAGGAAACCGAGGTATGTTTAGCAGGGATGCCGGCTGGCCAGGGCTGGGGCTGGGACGCACCTGGAGCAGCCTTGCCCAACAGCACGCCCCTCCTGCAGGGATGAGTCCACTGCTGCCCCCACCCCGGCGCTGCCTGCCTCCCGGGCCCCATCCCCTCCCCACGAGCCCCGAGTTCTCGCTCCCAGCTGTCTCCCTCCCACTGCCTTCTCAGCCAAACCCCAGGCCCCACTGCGGCCCCAGGACCTCTGGTCAGCCCCACCCCAACCTGCAGCAAGACAAGGGCATCGTCAAAGAGCAGCACGCGCTCCGCCCGCAGCGGGGCGACCGTCACGGGCACGTCCTGGCTGTCCTGCAGGAGTCGGCGTGCAGGGGTGCAGAGCACATCCTGGGGAGCAGAGCAGGGAGGCACGGGCTCAGGTACCCCCGTCCCGGTGGCTGTACCCGCTCCTCTGGCGGGAGCACCAGCCCCCCACCCCCCGCATCTGAGCATCTCCTGGAGGCCCCCAGCTCAGCGATGGACACCAGGGTCCAAGGTCTGGAGGGGCAGCTCAACTTGTCTTAAAGTTTTGCTTTGACGCCCACCCCCCCACCCCCCCGCGCCGAGCCCCCGACAACACTCACTGGGGCTCTGCAGTCCCCGCCTCCCGCTGGCGAGTCTTGTCCCCTCACCTGTTCACCTGATTCTCTACACTATGCCCAGTCCTGTCACGCCCTCCCAGGGCACAGGGGGCTTCCCCCCCAGCGGGGGCAGTGATGTGAGGATGTGATCGTTTGGTGGCATCCCAGGACAGAGGGTCAGTTCTGACTGCTCTTCCCCAGAGCCAGCTCACCGCCTGGCCGGGAAGGTGCTCCACGAGCGTCTGAGCAGGGCTGGATAGACGGCCCTCCCAGCCACCTGCTTCGGCCACCACTCCCACTCCCAGACGGGGAAGGGGACGCACGGAGGGTCCGGCAGGCCCCTTCCCTCCCCGCCCGTCAGGCCTCAAACTCACTCGCAGCCGGCTGCTCAGGGAGTGCCAGAGAGCCTGCGTGGCCAGGGCCTGGTCCAGTGCCTGCCTCAGGAAGGACTGCAGGTTCCCAAAGAGGGTGGCTGCGTGCACCACCAGCTCCCGAGTGCGGTGAGGCTGTGGGGACACAGGGCAGCTCATGAGTGGGGGGCGAGGGGGGAGAGCTTGTCAGAACCTCCCCCCGACCCTGTGATGCTTGCCCCAGCCCTGGCCGGGCCCCAGCTGCTCCGAAGGTCTGGATCAAAGCCGAAGTTTGTCCCTTTCTCCCTGCCAGCCCTTCCTTCAGGCAGAGGCCAGCGGGAGGGTGCTTCCAGAGGGC
Source organism: Phoca vitulina (assembly GCF_004348235.1). Taxonomy (NCBI): domain Eukaryota; kingdom Metazoa; phylum Chordata; class Mammalia; order Carnivora; family Phocidae; genus Phoca; species Phoca vitulina. Next base: position 5,422,898 of record NW_022589716.1, read on the forward strand.
CGCTGGGCCTGGGCCACCTGTCCTCACACCCAGTAACACGACTCTCCATCTGCTCCTGGGTCTCTGCCGGCCCCACTAGGGCACAGCCATGTACCTCAGACAGGCCAGGGCAAGGACAGGCCCCGTCAAACCCTCCCCTACCCCCCCACCCTCAGAACACGGCCCTGTCCCCAAAGCACGGCCAGGTCCTTCTCAAACCGGGGTCCCTGAGTAAGCAGAGTCCCCGGAGCCGGGGCCCTATTTCCCTCCTCCTTCAGCTTCAAGCAACAGGCCCAGCGAGCGGCCCCCGGCCCCCCCAACGTCCCTGCTACTTACCTCCGCAGCCATGTCCCCGAGGCTCAGCAGGAGGAGCACATACTGCTGCACGTGATGGGCCAGTGGCTCGCGGAGGGCCTGGGCCAGCGCCGTACCCACCGAGGCCTCGGAGCTCACGCCCGGCAGCAGCTGCCACAGGGCCTTCCGCTGGCCCCGCCAGAACTCCCTGGGCGGAGGGAGGGCCACACACCGCCTTCACTCCCCTCCTCCATTCCCGAACCCACCGCCATCCACCCCGCCCTCCGCACCCCAGCTAAGCCCCCAGATCCCAGGAGCAGTCCCAGACCCCAAACTGCTCTCCTAGCAGAGAAATACAGCCACCCTATTGGAGAGTCAATGGCAATAACCACCCACCCTGAACAGGACGGCCCCCCCTTCCCCTTCCCGGGGTCAAGCTTGGCCAGTGGATATCTGGATTGTGCTCACGGCCCCCACAGCCTTCCCTCCCTCTCTTCCAGTGCAGAGCAGTGTGGAATTGTTAGACCCAGGAGCGCTCAGGATGAGTCATGGGCTGTGACACTCTGCTCTGGGGCTGGGACTCCCGCGACCTTCCCTCCCGGGCACCCTCGCCCGTGCAGAGGGCCCCTGCAACATCCTGGGCTCACCTCCTCTTCTTTGCTGCCTTCTGAAAGGCCTGCACCGCCACGCAGCTAGTGTAGGACTCGATGTACCTGCGGGCAGCAAAGAAGACAGCCTGCAGGCCCCGCCCACGGCTTCACACCCAGACCCCTGTGCTGCCGGGGTCCCCGGATCCCGATCCCGCTCGCTGAGTGGCTGCAGCCCCGCCCCAACCAGACAATTCCAACTCAGTCTTTCTTCCCTGGGAGGCCCCAGCGCTCAGGTCTGGGGTGTCTGAGCCGGTGCCGGGCTGAGGCCCAAGCCCCTGAGGCCGACCCCAGCTGAGCCCCACCGCAGCCTAAACTCAAACCTTGGCCTAAGCCTGACCCAGGTGAGCCCTGGTGCCCGGCGGCGCCCAGGCCCAGCCCCAGCCTTCCTCGCTGTCTTACTCCACGTGGACCTGCAGGACGCGCTCTGCGTGCTGCAGCAACAGCAGGGACTCCAGGCCCACGGTGTCCTGGTGGCACAGCCTCTCCCGCAGGGAGTGCAGGCTCTCCTCCGTCACCTCCCAGAGCCGCTGGGAGCTCCGATGCAGCCGCTGCAAGAGCCGGAGGCACTCTCTGCCCTGGGGGTCCGAGGGCTCTGGGGCTGGGGCTGGGGGGCATAACCACAATGTGAGGGGGGCGCGGCGCCCCACAGCCCGGGAGCTGCAGCCGGGGTCCTGCCTCCTTGGGGTCCCTGGGACAGGCAGGCTGGAGCGCGGGGCAGCACCCTTGAGGAGTGAGTGGGGCACATATCCACCCCCCCAGGAAACAGGGTCAGCACTCATGACCCAGGGGCACCAAGTACACTAGCTGCCCCGAGTCTCTGAGCTTTCTCAGGTCTGGGATATGGGGTCCGTAGGATCCCGTGGTCCCCTGGCACCCACAGATGCTCGGACAGAGCCCCCAAGTGGAAGGCACCTGACCAAGGTCACTTCACAAGTGGGAGACCCAAACTGGGTCATGCCCTGGGTGAGAGCAGGATGTGAATCCAGGCAGAGAATCAGGCCCGTGCCCTGGAAGAGGTGGGATTCTGACTCTGTGCACAGCTGGGTCTAGGCTAGGGGTTCACGGCCCGACCCCTGGGGCGCCTCGGAGAAGGGAGCAGCCAGCGGCTGGAGCCAGAGCCCCAGTCCCGTTGGAAGATGCTGATACCAAGTGTCCCCACTCCCGTTTGAGGTGCAGAAAGCTGTGCCTCAGGAGGTCTAACAAGGTAGGACTTGGATCCCCAGGATGCTTCCTGTGTCCCCCACCCTTGCCACTGCCAAGCCGAGACTCACTGGTTTCGAGCAGGGGCAGGAGGACAAGGCTGTTGACACGGGCGAGGGTAGCCGAGAAGACCTCCTCCAGCCGCAGCAGGGCCTCCTCCTCCGGGCTGCACATGGCTAGAGCGCTGCCCTCAGGACCTGTGAACGGGGCACAGGCCGGAGTGAGGGCACCAGCGAGAGCTGGGTCAGGGCCATGTCTTCCGTCCGTGTGCCCGAGACTGCCCACAACAGGTGTCAGCAATCGGCCCGGGCAGCCTCAAAGGGGAATTTCTGGACTAGCCGCTGACCCCTGCCCTGCTCTGCCCCTGGGCCCAGCTGAGGGGACCTGACTGAGCAGGAGAGAGGCCTCAGAACTGCTCAGGGAAGCATCCCTTTTTAGCCAAAAAGGCAGGTGCTCTTCGAGCCCAGTTCTGGCCTGCTCATTCCCTTGCTCACACATCCACTATGGCTCCCAAGGGCTCAGAGTAATATCTGATGGTGCTCTGACCTCACTCCCTCTCCACCGAGTCTCTGGAAATGACGACATACTGTCAGAGAAACCCAGCCTTTCTCTCAAGGCCATGGTTCAGGACCCCCTGTCACCCAAAGGGCTGTGTAAGCAAGGAGAGGTCTGGGGGAATAGGGCGGTGCTCTCCTGCTGGAGCCATCATGGATAGGCAAGAAATAAAGAGGCAAAGAGGAGGACAAAGCATGCAGGTGGGGACACCATGAGAGCAAAGGATCACGGGCATGAGGGCCCAGGCTCCGAGGGTGGCCCACCAAGAGTGGCCTAAATGGCCATGGGAGGAGGAGCCACGGAGGATCTCAGGGCAAGGGAGTGGTAGGACCCAAAGCCAGACTTGCAGAGACGGGCGTGACGACAGCTGTAGAGGAGACAGTGCTGAGCAGTGGGAGGGTGAGGTCAGTGTGGGTGACAGCTAGATCCTCCGTGCCCCCCAACCCCGCCGACCCTACTGTGCCCGGAGGAAAGAGGGAAGGGCTGGAGGGGTGGGCAGGTGGGCTTGAGTCTTTGACCTTCCCACCCTGGAGTGAGGTACCCACCAAGCAGGCAGGGGATCCCCCGGGAATGTGGCTTTCTGATGAGAGGGAGGGGCAGCAAGGGGCCTGGGCTCCAACCCCCCGCCCCCCCACCCCAGCCTCCAAGCAGACACAGCCCTCTCCCACCAGAGCTGGGTGCCCTCACCAAGCAAAGTTCATCTGCCCAAATGACCTGACCAGATGTCTCAGGGTTGAGAGTTGGAGGGTTTTTAGCCCTAGACCCTCGCACTGCCTCTCCCTGGCTCTGACACCCTGAGGCTCCACAGTTAGCTGAGTGGGGTGGGGTGGGAGATACAATCGAAGCTGCTGGAATGGGTAGGCAACACAGACAGACCCAAAAGGGCGAAGAGGAAGGGGTCTCATCCCTCCCAACGCAGCCCCAGGGGCACCAGAGGGCATTCCAGGCCCCTGGCAAAATCTACAGCTCCCAGGGAACAGGCTTTGGGGCAGTGGGACGGGTGCCTCAGAACTCTGGCCAAGGGCCCAGGCCCAGGCATTCCTGCCCCACCTTTCCTGCTGCCGCGGCTTCAGGAGGGCGAGGCCTTGGGAGGGACAGGCAGGAAGGGGAAGCAGCTAGACACCCAGCCGTGGCCTGCTCTCTCTGCGGGCCCCTGCAGCAGCCCCGGTAAACCGCGCACCCCCCTCCCTGACCTGGGGCAGCAGGGCACGTCGCTCCGGGTCGACTCAGGCAGACCAGGAGAGCCCAGCCAAGGGGCCAGGGTACAGCAAGTGTGGTCCGCCTGCCCCTCCCCCGTTATCTCCAGAAACGGACAGAATGGAAAGGCCCTTTGGGGGGTGACTTTTCCGTCCTCAGTTGGCAGCCAGTCAGTTGTGGTCTGAACTGAGAGGTGAGGACACAGGCTAAAGGTAGAGGAAGAGGGTGCAGCCGGCACAAGAGGTGCGGACTAGGAACCAGATCACGGCGAGTGCGGACCTGCAGTCAATAGCTCGAGGCTGGGAGGTCCTGAACACCAAGTATCCCCCACACTTGCACTGACCTGGGAACCACCCCAGCCACCCCGCCCCCAGGACATGGAGCTCTCTGTCCCTCTCCACCTCAGACTACCCCCTCTTCCCCCTGCAGGGCTCCCCCTACCGACCTGCCTGCACCTGTGGTCCACACTTCAGCTGCTCCCACAGGACTCCCTGCTGACCCCCTATCCACTGCTCAGTCCTGGTCATGCTCCAGCTTAGCCAGAGCCCTGCTCCTCTCTAGGTCTCTGTCACCTCTATGAAATGGGGGTCTGATTAGATCAGAGCTTTCAAACTATCTAAGCCCCCTCGAAAGGACAAACTGGTAGGGGGAGCTGCTCTGGGTGTGGAGACCTGGTCCTCAGCCTCCCTCCCCGCTCAAAGCGGCCTGGACCCCTCAGGATGTGTCTTACAGACCCAGACTGGCAGACATGACTCTAGGACCCTTCCAGATCTGTGGCCCCAAAGGGATGTCTACCCCTAGGAAACTGAGGCACACTGCCCAGAGGAAAGGCCAGAAATAAGCATGGCTGGTGAGGTTGTGGGCAGGGGGGGGAAGGCTGCAGATGAGGTTGGGGATCTGGCCTGGTGGTGACCATGGGGCCCTGCTCCTTGGCTAGGGAGCTTGGGGCTTCATCCTGGAGGCAACCAGAGGTGTGAGAGCAGGGAGCAGACCAGGCATGAGTGTGTCTGGGGGTGAGGGGAGGTGCTAAGCCATAACATGAGAGGGACCCAGCAGGAGTAATGCCTGCTCAAACCCGTCATACCCCCAACCCACCTGGCTCTGGTCAAGGGCATGGTCTCCTTACCCTCGCCCTCTACCCAGGTTTAGTGGTAGGCTGCACATGAGGTACGTAAGGAGAAACTGAGGCCTAGGAAGGAACCGGAGGGTCAAGACACTATCTGTAGAACATGTGCAGGGCTCAGACCCAGGCCTCGGCTCCCTGTCCCACCAGGCTCACCTGAGCGAGGTGGTTAAGAAAGACTAGGCGACTTGCCTCAGGGCACATAGCAAATTCCCAGCAGGGCCCAGCCTCCTACCTCCTCAGGCAGCCTTGGTCCTCCCTGTGGGGCGGGGTGAGGACAAAACTGGCTAGTCTCGGCATGCCCAGGTGAGTCAGCTGCCCGTCCCCATGTCGATCTAACCAGCAGCCAGACCTGCTCTCTCCCCTGCATTCCTGGCCTCTGGCTGCGCCAGACTGCTCTCAGGCAGGGTCACCGAGGCCTCTCCTACCCTCTCCAAGGCCCCTCAGGCCCCTCAGGCCCCTCAGGTCCCTGGGCCACACCCTGTCATGGCACCCACTCTGGTATTTCCTGGTCTGGACAGGCAAGGAAGTTTTGCTTGCCACAGAGACTTTTTCCTGGGCTGCCCCAGGGTGGCCTAAAACAACCAGCAAGTGCAGTAGTAGAGCAGAGAGGGGCTGCCCAACTGCCACAGCTGACCCCTCAGTCTCCACTTTGGCCTCTCCCCCAGCACCCCTTCTCTGGCCCTCCATAGCTCTCAGCTTCTTGTCCTAGACATCTCCCCCCCGCCCCCACTCCCAGTCTCTCACAGCTCCTCTGCTCCTCCCTGCCCCCGCACACGCAGTCCCCAGAGTTTCCCAAACATGGGATCCTGTTCCAGCCACCAGGCATTTGCCCATGCCGGTCTCACTGCAGGCGCCACCTCCTCCTGGCAGTCTCCCAGGCTGGGTGAGGTCCAGGGGGCGGCCCTCGTACCCCAGGCGGGGGTGCGGAGGCTATCCCTGTGCTTCCCCTAAACCTGAGCCGGGTGACCACGGGGCAGGGAGGACGACGACGCCGGAGCCCGCTGGCACGGAGGGCGCCTTGGGACAAACTCGGACGGCCCCCGTGTGAGTGCCGCCTGGCACCGTGGAGTCGTGCAGGGACGGCGACCAGCCTGCCCAAGGGGGCGCTAGGCGAAAGTCCCACCTGGAGTGAGGGGAACGCGGAGCACAGGAGCCCGCCCACAGACGCGCGACCTCCGCCCCGCCCTTACCTGTGCGGTGCCGGTGCGGGTGCCGGGAGCCGGGAGTGTCGCCGCCGCCCGCACGCTGCCCCGCGCCGGCGCCCGCCACGCCCCGCCACGCCCCCGCCACGCCCCCGGCGCCCGCCACGCCCCCTCGCCCCGCCCCGATCTCGGGAGTTGCTTGTAGAAGTTGGGGCGGGCGCCGATGGACCCGGCTGGCGGGAGGTGGGACGCGGCGTCGGTCCGCCCCCCGCCGGAGGTCTACTCTTAAGGCCTTTCCCCGGAGTTCTCCGGGGTCCGAAGGGTCCTGGCACCCAGCGGGAGTGAGAGGAGGGGGACTGACTCCTCCGCCCCCTGAAACACACACACATACACACACTCCCTCACTCATTCGCCCGCTCGCTCACACACTCACGCAGGCCCGGGCTAGCCTGGTTTCCCGGGGAAAGGCTCCCAGGACAGCAGGCAGTTTCCGGGAAGCAGCCTGGCTTTCTTGGTCCTGGCGGGGCCTTCCGGTGCACTCGCCCCTGGCGCTCTGGGGCCTGGGTGCAGCCCCGTGACCTCCTCCACCCTTACCGAATCACAAGAAACTTGAAGCTGAGAGTGGGGGAAACCGAGGCTGCCCCGCGGCCCCTTGGGCCAGATGTGTACGGCCAGCCGCCACTCCTTTCTATGTGACCTTGGGGAAGTCCCCCTGCCCCCACTCCTGGGTCTCCACGGCCCAGTAGAGCGAGAAGCCAGCGCTTGTCTGCTCCAGGACCTGCGACCTTGGAAAGGGTGGTGGAAGCCTAATCCCAGCAGGGGGAGGACAGTGGTTCAGCCTGGAACAAAGAATCCTGCTGTGTGCCGCCTGGTCCCCCTCCAGTGGACACGCCAGTCCCCCCCGCATCACTTCCCCTGGGACACGGGTTCCAAGGGATGACAGGAGTCATTGCCCCTTTCATGGCTGACAACACTGAGGCCAACAGGCCTGGTACAGGCAGTGGAAGAGCAGAAAGGGTGGCCCACCAACCCCCTACTCAAGTCTGAGGGGTTGGGAGTCATGCCCCATCCTGCCAAGCTGAAGAGAGATCCCCAGTGGAGGGGGCACATGATGGTTCAAGGGGCTCCTTCCCAGAGGAGCAGAGTCTCAGTGGGTCTGTGGGTCCCCTGGCACATGGGGGCGGTCAGGCAAGGGGTTTCTGGGGCTTGGGAGGAAGGGTCAAGGGCTGGAGAATGGCCATGGCCACATGCAGAGAGAGCAAGACTCTCCAGGAGTGTGTGTTCTCACCATGTGTGACAAGCAAGGCAGGAAGGACAGAGTCCGGAGCAGGAGGAAGCTGATTTTGTGTTTGGCTTCTCTGGGCCAGCCCTTCCCCTCTTTGGGTCTCCGTGTCCTCATCTGTACCTGTAGCTGAGGGAGGAGCCGGGCTGGAGCAGGAAGGGACAGCCCCCTCTGCTTCCTCCCCACGGCCCAGACTTCCTGTTCAGCCTCATCTAGGGAATTGGAAGCCTGGGGGCTGGTCTTCCCTTCACCACCACCCACCCCCAGGCTGGGTGACCTCACCAGCATTGCCAATCCCAGTATTATTATCTGCGAAATGGGGCAAAACCTGCCAAGCCTCTCTCTCTCTCTCTGTCTCTCGGATAGGGCCAAGTCATTTGTAATGCCCCAAGTAGTGCCCAAAAGACAGCCTCCCCCTGCCCTTGGTCCCCTGCAACATAGCCAAGGGGCCCTGCCCAGTCCCACCACGGATCTGCGCACACCCACGCACACCATTCCCACATCCCCTGCGCACAAGTAAGATCCCACAGCCACGGCGATGTGTGGTGTGCACACAGACCCATCTACTATTGAACACACTGGCAGGACTCCCATGTAGCACATCTCAGGAGGCAGCCCGGTGCATGGACCCATGCAGACCATGTGCCCATCCCCATGGACACAGACTTACACACTGCGCCACAGCACACACACTAAGACTCACACTCAGACCCACAGAGAGGCAAGTGCAGAGTACGCGTGCACTGCTGTGTCCATGAGAGCCCTGGGACACAAGCACATGCTTCTGTACACGGACGTCTCACCAGGCCCGGCCCAGCCCGGCCCCAGAGCTATTCTGGGCCAGGCCTGGGGCCAACAAGGTCAGATATGGCCAGCTCCCAGCAGGCCCCAGCCACTGTGTCACAGGCCTAGGCAGCCCAGTTCCCCGCTCCACCCCACCCCACCTCCAGCCCTGGCTAAGTCCAAGATGTCCCGGATCCCAGCCTAGCTCTGCGACTGGGAGGATACCCACTCCCAGCCTTCTGCTTCACCAGAGCTGAGCCTTGAGCCCTGGCATTTCTGGCTCCATGAAAGAACTGTCGCAGTTTCCCCTGGCCACTATCAATTGACTCTGCCCATGGCTTCCAAACCAGAGGCCCAGGAGACTGGACTGGGTCCCTACCGGAAACCCACAGAGGCTAAAAATAGCACACCAAGGACAAACAGGGTTCCGCAGGCCAGCATTCATGCCATCATGCATGGAGGGGGGACACTGTCTTCCAGGGGAGCCTGGCTGGGGAGTCTGGGGAGTCTGAGGGTCTAGAGCATTGCCACCTCAGATTTGATGGGCCCTACTGGTAGGATAGGGTGCAGGGGGATCTGGGGACCTCATAAGAAATAGAAATAGTACTGGACAGGGGGCAGAACCCTGGGTTAAGGGCCACAGACCGAGTTTGAGGCCTCAGTTCCTGTGTGACCTAACGCAGGGCACAACCCCTCTCTGGCCTCAATTCCTCATAAGTACAAAGAGGAGAGGAAGAAGAGCCTTCAAAGATGGAAAAGTCTTCAGCTTTCAGGGTGTTTCTCTCACCGTGGTGTTTCACATTTTGGAGAATTGGGGAAAAGGCAAATGTTTGACAATAGGGCACTGAATGAGGTGCCGTGGGGTTTTACTACCCTGTAATATCACACTGCGCAAAATCCACAATAACCACAACAGTCAGAACAACTAGCATTGCCTGAAGGCTTGTGATGTTCAGGTGCCATGATACTGTCGTTATACCCATTTTACAGACGAGGCAATGAAGCTCAGAGAGGTTAAGTAGCCCACTGAGGTCTCACAGCTGTCAAGATGATCATGCCCCAGGAGTCTCAGTTTTAAGCTTTAATAAGTTTAGAAGTTATAAAGTATAAAGCTACAAATCTATAAGAAACACAGTTTGAAAATTTCATTACTTAAATTTTCTTTATGCTACTTTAGTTTTGTGAACTTTGGATAATAACTTCAATTTTTTCAGTCTTCTGCTATCTCTACAGGGCAAAAAAAAAAAAAAAAAAGGAAATTTTAAATAAATAAATAAATAAATAAATAAATAAATAAACTTCCAAACTGTGTTTCTTATAAATCTGTGGCTTTATACTTCTGAGGTTATAAAAGCTTAAAACTGTCCTGTTTCAGGACACCCTGTTCTTCTAAGTCAGTTTGACTTCAAAGCCTGTGTGCAAGTATTTGACAGAGACTTTGGGAGACATGGGGACCTAGGATTCTCGTGTTGGGTAAAAGCCCTGGGTAAAAAGGTATAGCATACAGCAAGATCTCAACTATGTTCAAGAGCCTGCAAAGAAATGGAACCCATGCGGAACAATGGCCATCTCAGGGGACAATAGGGACACACATGATTGTATTCCCTTTCAGATTTCTTCATTGAGCTTGCCCTACTTCTTGGATGGAAAGACTGAACTTTACAGGAAACAATGGCGCCCCACCTCTCCTGGGCTGTCCTATGCTCAGCATTCCCATAATCCTTAGTTCAATATAATCCTCCCAACAGCCCCTTGATGAGAGTCTTGTCCTTTCCATTCCACAGATGAGGAATTCAAAGCAGAGAGGAGTAATGGCTTGCCCAAGGCCACTGGCAGGCCCACTAACCTCAGCCCACTCCAGCCAAGCCCTCTCTGACCCTGTGTGTCCCAAGGGTGACCTCCCTGGCTGGTCAGTGTGGCTTTCTCAAGCCTGGCCTATGACAGATGGCCTATGACAGTGGGAGCTTCAGCAAGGGACTTGAGCTTTAGTAGAATTCCTGTTTGCCTGGCTAGGGCAAGCCTGGGGAGCCTGGGGTGGCCCAGCCCACCCAGCCCCCAGACTTGGCCACCTACTGGCGAGGATCCCTTGGGCCAGCTGTCCTTTGCCAGTGGCTCTCCTGTTTTTCTGCCTGCCTTATGTTCTCCCAGACCTGTCCCCTGTGAGTGTCCACAGCTGGCCTTCTGGTCTCTGCTGTCGCTCACCTTGGTCCTTGCCCATCTGCTGCATCTCCGGGCTCTGAATCTACAGGGTCCCTAGTTCTGAGGTTGGGCCCAATGCCCAAAGCACCTCAGCCTGCTCCACTGTCTACGGTGATGAAGAATGAAGGGGTCCAACAGCTGGGCTGCTTCTCCAGCACTCAGCAGGCAGGAGATAAATAACAATGGAAGGAGGGAGAGAGGGGGAAGGCAGGAAGGCAGGAAGGCAGGAAGGAAAGAAGGAAGGAAGGATGAAAAGGAGGGAGGGAGGAAAGGGGAGAGGAGGAAAGATGGACCAGAGAATCTCCCCACTCCAGACCTCCCTCCTCCTCCTCCAGAGCCTTCCTGGTCTCCACAGCTCCTCAGATCCTCCCTCCCTCCATCCCTGGGTTGTCAACGCTCATCCCGGGGTGAGGACCAGAGTACATGTGGGCCAGGTTCAGTGTGAGGTCAGGATCATGGCTCAGACTGGAGTGACAATTGGGGCTCAGACTGGGGCAGAGGCTCAGCCAGAGTCAGAAAATGGTCCTCCAGGCTCTCCGGGTGGAGCCTTCCCTGTCCCATGGGGCCGCAGATGTTGGCTTCTTCAGGAACCTTCCATAGTACCCGCAACTAGAGACTCTGACCATACCATCCCCTGGTCCCCATCCCCCGCTCTAGCTCTGGTGTCCAGAGTGACCAGAGCCGTTTCTGGGCAGAAAGCCAGCCCAGAAAGCCCAGGACATCCCTGAGCGCCTGTCCCTATGGCAACCTGCCTGCCAACCCCCTCCCCCCCCAACTACCGCCACCAGCCTGGGTCCAGCAGGGTTTTTCAAATTCAGAACGTCAGACTGGGAAGGGCCTCCTAGATCAGCAGATGCAAGCTCCTCCCCTTGCCCCAGATGGAGAAACTGAGGCCCGAGTGGGGCGGGGGTAGGGGGGGTGGGACCTGTTGTGCAAGGACCCGCCCCCAGCCCGTCTTCCCCCTCCCACCCACTCCCACCCCTCGGCCCGGCTGTCGGGTTGGGGGAAGGGGGATCGGGACTCTGATCCCCCGGCAAGGGGGCGGGCCCTCCACCCGCCGGGAGGTGGGGGCGGGCGGCACTGGAACCGGACACCGACGATGAATAAATGATGCCCACTCGCGGCCTGCGACCAGATCGCCACCTAGAGCGCCGGCTGGCGGGGCAGTCACCGGGCCACCCGTGCCCGGCCCCGCGCGGCCGGGTCCCCCCACCTGCGGCCGCGGGCGCGGAGCTGCGGGCGCGGAGATGGCGGGGCCCCTCTGGGCGCTGGGCGGCGCCGCGCTGGGGCTCTGCCTCGCCAGGGTCGCCGGGCAGCTGGTGGAGGTGAGGCGGGGCGGCGCGGAGGGGTCAGGGAGGCTGTGGCCGGCCGGCCGGAGGCTTAGGGGACGCCCTTCCGACTGGGAGCTGGATTTTCCCCTTCCAACTGCCCCAGCAGACCTGGATTCCTGGGGTGACACGGCCCTGCCCCCAGCGCTTCCACGCTGTGGGGGAGACTCAGCCCCCAACCTTAGGTTCCCTGGTCTGATGCGAGGGCACAGCCCCAGATTTCAGGATCATTAGTCTGGTGGGGGAGACTCACCCTGATCATAAGGATTCCCAGTCTGGGGATACAGCTTTCCTCAGCCCTTACCTTTTGTCTAATGGGGACCAGGGAGAGGTGGGGGAGGTATAGTCCTTGGTTTCAGTGACCTCTAGTCTGATAGGGGAGATCTAGTCCCTGGTCTTAGGGTCGGCTGGAGGAAATAGCTTCTGCTTCCAGAGATCCTTCAGGCTCCCCTGCCTGATGGGGGAGACATAGCCTTAAGAAGGAGGTGAGGACTTGCCAAGCTGGAGGGTGGGGTCAGGAGACCCTTTATAGAGCAGCCATGTGTTGAGTTCAGCTCCTTGTGGGGCACTTGGCCCTGGAGGGGAGGTGCCGGCAGGGCGGGACCCAGGGCTCGGGGGTCTTACTTGGTCCTGGTGATAATGGAGAGCCAGCCAAGGTATCTGAGCAGGGGAAGAGTCGTGGATGAGTCTTGGTGTGGAAGGAGGAGGATAAATTGGAAGAGGGCACGTAGTTGGGAGAGCTGGGGGAGCTGCTGAGATAGCCCAGCAAGAGGTAAGGAGGGTGGTTGGGGTGGTTGGCCAGGAGCTTGGCTGGGGACAGGAAGGGCTGGGAGGAGAAGAGTGGGGGCCATTGCAGCCTCCCTGTCCCCTCTGTCCCCCATTCCTGCTGAGCTGTGAATGGGAGCCAAAGAAGCAGACCAGAACCAGAATTCTGGAGCAAGAGGCCAGAGGGAGAAGGCCCAGGAGGCAGGGCCAGGGAGGAGCAGGGTTCAGAGCCTGTGCAGGCAGGGGCAGAGAGGGCAGAGAGACAGAAGAGCAAGGGACAGCAAGGCGCCCAGGAGAGCCCTCGGGGGCAGGTGCCAGGGGACAGGATGGGAGAGGGAGGACAGAGTCTTATCCTGAGGACCTAAGAGGACACAGCCCTGAATGAGGGTCCGAGGGACAACAAGACAGAGCGCTGTACCCCGATACTAAGCCTGTCTGTGCTGCTGACCAGGGGGTGTGATCAAAAGGCTGGGCTGGAGTCAGATATCAGCTCCAGTGTCCCTGTAAGGGGAGCCAGGCTGGCTTGAGCCCCACAAAGTGTACATGAGCCCCTTACTGGCTGCCCCGAGGCCTCGGGTGCAGAAACTGAGCTGGCCTGGGCGCAGGAGAAGGCTGAGGGCGGGGGTCATGTCAGTTCTGAGCCAAGGACTCTTCCCTTCAGCCCCCAGGAACACATCTTCTCCCTGCTCATCAAGGGAAATTGCATTTGGAGTCCATCTGCCTGCTATCTGCCTACAGCCTGAGCAAGGGCCTGGCTGAGCCCAGGGGATCCAGGGAAGCACTAGAAAGATGGGTAGGGCTGGAGTCCACAGCACCACCCACGACAGCCCCTACAGGCATCATTCTCCAGCTGACGGAGGCCAGGGCTCCCAAGCTTTAGAGTTTAGACCTCCAGCAGTGCCCACCACAGAGATGCCCAACTCTTACCTGTTACCCTCTACCCAAGATCCCTATCAAGGTGAGATTATACAAGCTCAGTTCCCCCTGAAACAAGGCTAGAACGAGAAGGTGTCAGAAGTGGGCTCTCAGCTGCCTGGGCTCAAAATCTGAGATCCCTCCTCTGGACCTCAGAGTCTTCCAGCCATACAGCCCAGCCGGACCAAAAACACTGAGCCTTAAGATCGGGAACCCCGCCACTGCCCAGACCCTGGCCCTGACTCTACAGACATAAGTCTAACCACACAGGCATACTCCAACCACACGTGTGTTCTGTACCCACAAATATGTGCCCCAACTCCACACACATGCGCTCTGAACCCACAGAGGTGCCTGACCCCACACACGTGTTCCTTGACCCCACGTACATGCGTCTGACCCTGCAAGTGGATCCAGGCCCCTGGGATGATGCTGAGGAAGGGTATCTTCTCGTCAATGTTACCACTCTGATTAGGTAGAGAGAGCTTCCCAGAGAGCCCCGGAACCACCCCACTCAATTTACAGACGGAGAAATAGAGGCCTAGAGGTAAGAAGTCGCCCACCCCAGTTTACCCTGGTGAAGAGAAAAGAGCTGGGGAATCATGTACCAATCCCAAGCACACAGATTACCTGGGACATGCTGAAGGGCGGTGTTCTTGAGTGAGGAAGCACCTGACCTGTGGTAGGTGCCCAATCCATGCTCATGGACCAGGGGAAAGACTGGATGGATGGTTGAGGTGTGAGTTGCCTTTCCTTCCCAGAGAGCCAGAAGAGACTGCAGGTCTGTCCTTATTCAGTTAATCAGGAGACAGTGAATCCCACAGATGCCCCAGGGTCCTCTCCCTCTGAGCATTAACCACCACCACCCCCCCTCCCTCAGTCAAACGTGGTGAGGATAGGGTCCTATCCCTCTCAGCCCCTCAGGCTAGGGACTGGTCCCGCCCAGACCCACCAGGGCAGGGCCTTGTTCCCTCAGTCCCCCAGGGTAGGGCCATGTCCCCTAGACTCCCATGGCAAGGTGGCGTCCACTGGGAAGGTGGGAGGTGGCCCGCTGTGCTCTGCTCAGGCTTGTTCCAGTCATGCTTACAATGTTTGGCCTCTAGGTGTCGCTGCTGCATTGCAGACGATTTATCCGGTCCTGTCCTGGGAGGACTCTGGCCTAGCCTCTGGTCAGAAGAGGTGACTCTGGCAGGATAGGCAACTGTTGAGGTCAGCCGGTGGGGGTCCTGGCCAGGCAGCAGAGCCGCAGGCCCTGAGTCCAGCTCCACACCCCATCCACACTGAGGATGCTTGGGAGCAAAATCCCCCAAGGAGAGTACCAGCCTCCCCTTGTCTCTGGCCTTGGTCCTGAGACCCCCTCAGCCTGTGGGGCCCAGGACTGGAGCAGGAGGGGAGACTAGCAGGCTGCCCGAAGGGGATCTGAACTTGATTGGGACAAGCCATCCACCTTTGCCCCTTCAGGCCCTGGTGTCCCCGAGAATCCCCAGGCTCCACGGTTCTGGGGCTCTGCTTTCTTCTCTTGCTCTAAACCTGGAACCTCCCAGGATCTAGGGCGTTGGCTGTGACTATCTAAGACACTTGATTCTAGGAGATTCTGGAATGCTTGGGCTGAGACCTTGCTGAAACCTGGGCCTCTCTCTCGGCTCAGCCCCAGCCTCTGGCCTCTGCCTGGCTTCACTTCCCTCTCTCCTGACCTGCAGCCCAGCACGGCCCCGCCCAAGCCCAAGCCGCCCCCGCTGACCAAGGAGACGGTGGTGTTCTGGGACATGCGCCTCTGGCACGTGGTGGGCATCTTCTCGCTCTTCGTGTTGTCCATCAGTGAGTAGCTGCTCCCTGCCCTCCCCCCCGCCAATGCAGCTGCAGGAGCACAGCACCCCCTGCCCTCCCCCCACCCCCACCAGCACCACCCCCAGGGGCTCAGAGCAACAATTCCGGGCAGTGCAAGCAGGCCAGTCGCCCGCAGGAGGCCCACTGTGGTTTCTGGCACCTCCTGATCTACACAAAGTCCCTGTGGAGGGCTGACAGGCTGGTGGTGACCTGAAGTATTCTGCCCAACTGGGACACAGCCACATGGCAATTACGATAATTACAGGGGACTCCACTGAACCAGGATGAGGACGTGTCATTTTCCCCTATCGCTGGCCTCCTGATGCTTTTCCTGCAGTTTGCCCTGCTTAAAGGGCCCACACCCAGAGGCCCCAGCAAGGCCATCCTTGGCCGCAGCTCAGCCTAGAGGCTCCCCAGACGCCCGGCAGATGTGGCTCCCAGGCTGCAAACCGTGTCTTGTCAACTCCCATTCCCCTGGAATGACTCACACCCCCCTCAATTAAAAGCAGGAGACCCCTTCCTCTCCTGGGACTGGGAGTTGCTGGATGCAAACTCACAACAGAAATGGGTTTGGCATGCTCCTTCAGCCCTTCCAGATTAGGGGTCTGCAGTTGGAGAAAGGGGGGCAGAGAAATGCCAATGGATGGGGGAGGCTGCCAGGGTACAATGTAGAGTCTGACGAAGGTTCCCACACACCAAAGGATGCGGGGAGACGCGGACGAAGAAGGGAAAGAAGACCCACTCTGCCCGCACAAGCTTCTTAGAGGAGGGTCCTCTTAGCCGCACATCAGTGAGAGGATGCGTGCAGTTTTGCCAGGTGGGCAGCTGGAAAAGGCAGACGGGACGGTGTAGGCAGAAGTGGGAGGAAATGGACCCCGCACAAGGGCTCAGATAACCCCTACAGGATTTTCACTGCGTGCACCCCAGGTCAGGGCAGCGAAAATGGCATTTAAGTTCTAGCTGGAGCTGTCCCAGGATGAGGTCCCCTGGAGGGCAGCACCCCAGCGGAGGACCCACCCACATGTAAGGACTCCAAGGGAGACAAGGACATCTGATGGGCATGTGCTTCTCCTGACACCAGGGAGGCCCTCCTTGGGGGAAAATATCCACACCCCACCATCACCATTTCTTCATGGCTGGGGTGGGAGCAGGATCTGAGCAAGAGGCTGCAATTCATTCTTGGCCAAGGCAAGAACTAGTCCGGCCTCTCAGCGGAGGCCCTACGGACAGTTGGTTGTGGCTGTAGCCCCAGCCCAGGTGTCCAGGGAGGAGACCGTGGACCCGCCTGCCCCCCCCCACCGCCCTGCACCCCAGCACCAAGAGGCAGGGTTCAGGGAGGCATCTGCCTGCAGGAGCAGTGTAGGGTGCGGGTCCAGGGAGCCGCTCTGGGGCACTCCAGGGAGCAGGAGTGAGGACGCCAAGGGGACTCTAAACACACACTGGCCTCTCCGGGCTCTGCTCGGCCCCAGACGGTGGAGGGGCCTAGGGCCACACAAGAAGGTTGCAGTGTCAGACCCAAAGAGGCGCTTGGACATAAAGCACACAGACCAGCTCTTATTTTCTAGAAAAGAGTAAAGGAGAGTCCCAAAGGCCTCTGAGCAGCTGGTCACCACTCGTTACCTTCCGTGCAGGGCCCTAGGAGTAGGGATGGTACAGCCCCATCTCCTGGGAACGAAGCGTCTTTCCTACCTCCCAGTTGGCTTGGGCCTCGGTGGCGTTGCTGTCTGGGGCGTGTCACCCCAGAACCTTGTGCAGAGGGGCTGGGCTTGGATGGGGGCGCCTCTGGAGGTCCCTCCAGCCTGGGGACTCACATTCCAAGCCCCTGTCTGGGCCCTGGAACTCCATCCAACACACATTGTTTTTTTCCCTTCTTTGACGAGAAGTGACCCGGCCAGGCTGGGTGGGGCAGGCCTGGAGCGAGAGGCGGCGTCTGAGCCCTGATCCACGTGCCAATAGCTGAGCTCCCTTGGAAGCCCAGGCCCCATGGGGCCTGGGACCAGCCTCTGTGGCGAGCCTGAGTAAGCACGGTGAGAGGACATGCCCGGAGGGTGGCTGGAAGAGGTGGCCCAAGCCAGCAGGATCAGGGCCCGTAGGCATACACACCGGGGCCTGGAGAAGACTAGAACCCAGCTCTTTGGATAAGAAAAGCTTGCTGCTTGCCCCTGGACAGCACTGTATAGTGCTGGAGTCTCGTGCAGCCCCCAGAGGTCCTGATTGCTGGCAGCTCCCCCATCCATCCATTCGGGAGTCCAGTTCTGTCCTCAGGAGCAAAGGCTTTGAGACCATCTCACGCATTCATTCATTCATTTTTTTTTTTCATTCTGTGAACCTGGGTGAGACTTAGTGGGGCCACAAGATTTGGCTGAAGGGGTTGCACACGTTGACCCCCAAGGGTGCTCCAGCCCCGGCTACATTGGTCTGATCCATCTTCCCTAAAATAGGCCTTGTTTGTCCTGCTTGGCCATCCTGCCCCCAGGAGTCTGCCAGGAAGTTATGTCTTGTCATCCGATTTATAATAGGAAGCAGCCCCGTCCCCTCCCCTGAGGCTGGGGCCAAGGTGGTCAGACTGTGGAGTCTTAGAAAAATAAACTCAGTCCAGCTGGGTCCTGGCAGCCCTGCCCTGTCCTGCCCATCACTAGACAGGCCAGCTCCATTCCCTGGCCCAGCTCGCGTGGACACAGCTGCCTTCAGCAGAAAACCACCCCTGGGATAACTGTCTGGGGTGAACGCCCCAGGGCAGGGTCTGTGCCCTCTGGTGGGCCCTCATGGCCGGGAGAAGCCCAGGCTTGTCCTCAGCAAGGTTGAGGAGGACACGGCCACGTCCTCAGGTGTCTGAGGTCCTCCCAGGAGCCTGGGGAGGAAGCAGTAGGAGCCGAGAGGCCTGGGTGGGAACACAGGACAGCCCCGGGGCGGCTGTGGCTGGAGTCACCAGTGCAGGCCTCTGCCCTGCCCTCCAGGGGCCTCGATCTAGTCAGAAAGTGAGACCAGCGGCAGGACTTACGGGCCAGTGCAAAATGAAAGTATGAGACCCCCTTGTTCAGAAATTGTTAAGAACAGCGATTGCAGCACACAAAGCCCAGCGCCAGGCCCCTCTGAGAGCGGGCCCCTGTGTGCCTGCCCAAAGTCGGCCCCGCTCAGGAGAGAGATCTTGGAAAGAATCCCAGAGCCCACAGGGGTCTCGTCCAAACGCAGAGCCTCCTGCCAGAGACTCCTGGGTGAGACACATGTAGGCAGGTGAGGGCAGGTCTGAAATGTGGGGACCCTTCCTGGGGTGTCTGATCTCCAGCCTCGGCCAAGCCTGCTCTGTCCGCCCTACAGTCATCACTCTGTGCTGCGTCTTCAACTGCCGCGTGCCCCGGACCCGGAAGGAGATTGAAGCCCGCTACCTGCAGCGGAAGGCAGCCAAGATGTACACGGACAAACTGGAGACGGTGCCCCCACTCAACGAGCTCACGGAGATCCCTGGAGGTGAGCAGGCCGGGGGGGGGGGGGGGGCCAGCCCCCTCCCCCACCACCACCACCTGTCCCAGCTAAGCCAGCCACTTCCTCAGTCCTGCCACCGAGAGTGGCCCTGCTCCTCCCCTCCCCTGGTGTTTAGGTTCTGGTCCCTGGAGACCAGAGCGCAGAAACGGGCCGGGTGAGGCACGTAACACAAGGAGCTCTTCTGCAGGTGGGAGAGGTTTGGAAAGGAAGAAACAAAGGGCTGGGTGTGGGGGGCTCTGGTGTGGGCCCTAGGACCCCCGGCCTCACTCCTGCCACCCGCCTCTCCTCCACCCCACAGAGGATAAGAAGAAGAAGAAGAAGAAGGACAGTGTGGACACAGTGGCCATCAAGGTAGAGGAGGATGAGAAGAATGAGGCCAAGAAGAAGAAAGGGGAGAAATGAGGAGGGCTTCCTGGAGGTGGCAGCTGGTGCTGGCTAGCCCTGGGGCTCAAGTCCTGGCTGGGGTCCAGGCATCTTAGACTCCCAGCTCATCCATGGACCATAGAGGTTGCAGAACACCCTCTTCTTGGCTCCGAGGGGGGCTGCTGAAGCCCCAGTGTGACAGCCCATCGGGGGCAGGGACCAGACTGCACCTGGCGTCCCGCCTCCCAGCCTGGACTCCGCTCCTTTCACCTCACCCACATGGCTGTCCAGCAGAGGCGGTCTTGGGCCACTGTCCCTCTGCAGATCTGGAGTGGAGTGGCCCCGCACCCACCCAGACACGCCTCGGTCCCTCCTGCCAGGAACAGCAGGGCTGTACAGGGCATGACGGGACGTGGCCTGCCTCTTGGAAGGAAATGGCCAAACTGAAGGGGCTGGGGTGTGAGGCCACAGCCAGGCTGGCCACGAGGAAGAAGAGGGTCACTAGGGGAGGCTCTCCGACTTCTCCAGGGAGCAGCCCTGGCGGCCAGGGAGCTCCTCCAGGCCCAGCAGGGGTCCTGGCCCGGGAGGTGAATAGAGCGCCCGCCTGGAGGCAGGGGGACTCCAGCCCAGCGGATACCATGGGCTAGGCCACTGCCCTGGAGCTGAGGCTGCCGGGAGGCCTGGGGGTTCGGGGCTGGGGCTGCAGGGGTGAGTCAGGGGCGCAGAAGGCTGAGGCCAGCAGGCCAAAGGGAGAAGGGAAGAAAGGGGGCAGCGGGGCCCCATCTCGGGGATCCAGGGAGCCCTGGAGAAGCCAAGGGGAGCGTTGGGCTGTGCCGGAAGTCCTTTCCAGGTGGTGGGGGTCCGTCAGGGCCCCAGGGGGTCACGGCAGAGGGCACTCGGGGGCTGAGGCAGCAAGCAGACTTCCGCCCGATGAGGAGAGCTGCACACAGCCTCCTCTTCTACCACCTCAAGCTTCTTGCACCTCAGAGAGTCACTGCTGACCGGAGGGGGAAGGCCCAAACACCACCCGGAGACTGACGGCAGAGGCATTTCGGGAGGGTGGCAAACCCCCGCCGAGGCGCGCACATCTGGGCCTGGAAACGCCAGGGTTCCTGAGCTGGGGGAGCCGCCCCACGGCCTGCCGAGATGTGTAAATAAAGCTGAGTGCCTTCCACTCAGACGACCCCTCAAGATGCCCTGTCCCTGGAGCACGTATGTGGAGGGTGATGCCGCCGTGACAGGGGCGCCGGCCAAGCAGAAGCTCCCTCCCCGACTGTTCTCCCAGCCTGAACTGGGATGAGCTGAAGGGAGAGGTGGCAGCCAACTGGGCATCGAGACCGTGGGAGGAAGCCGCCCCCCCGTCCCCTCCCCTCCCCGCCACTTTGTGGCCTGCAGTAGGCCTTCCATGGCCTGAGCCCTGTGCTGGGGACACAAGAGGGGTCCAGTGCGGATCCTGCCCCGGAGCTGGATGACTATGATACAAGGAGAGGGATCTGGGCAGACACGGGTGCCGTGAGGGCGCAGAGAAACTGCAGAGGCCCTGCAGTGGGCTCAGAGTCAGAACCCTGACTCTGCCCTCACGGTCCGGCCCGTGGGTTTCTCCCGCCGAAGGTTAAGGTTGCGGCCAAGGTCATACAACGCATACAGGCCAGAGTCCTCCTGTGTGGCCCAGGCAACAGAAGCCCAGAGGGGCAGGGGCGTCCTGAGGTCCAACAGAGAAGCCTGGGGCAAGTCCAGGCCTGGGCTGCATCTGCCCTGCCCCCTGGCCTCTGACCTGGGGCCTCTACTGGTCTTTCAGGGACAGGCACGGCCCCCCGACGGGTAACATCTGAGCCCGGTGGGCACCTGCCCCAGGCTCTAGGCAGGGCGCGGGGCTGGAAGGTCAAAGTGCACTACAGGGCTTCAGGGCAGTGACAGGGTGTGCTCCAGCCACTGGCCAGGAGAGCCTGACTCCCACTAGAGAATCACAGCAAACACGCTCCCCTCCCCCGCCCAGACAGAGCCACACCTTTACCCCAGCCTCATACTGCGTCCCGGCAGCCCAGCTTCAGCCTGGATAGTACATTCTAGACCCCAGTATCATCCCTATACACTCCCTCTACTTTCTGCGGGAGCCACCCCAAACCCATAGATGGAGGCAGACCCGGCGGCTCTGCACCTTTCAGGAGAGAACAGTCTGGAGTCCCCCCTCCCGCCCCCATCTGGCTGGCTCACCTCCCACTCAAGCAGGCCCAGGAAGGAGGCAGCTTGGGGAAGAGAAGCATTTAATTGAGCACCTCATCTCTGCCCTGCCCTGCCGGGTGGGGAGAGCTACACTTGCAGCATTCTGGGCACAGAGGGTGAGGATGGCCCCCCCAGGGACAGCACGAGGCTGTCAGAGGGCAGCAAGGAGGCCGAGGGGCAGTGGTAGCACCAGGAGCAGGGCCCTGGATGGGGCTGGCAGGGCCTGCCCACTGATGCGTTCCCAGATCCAGTGCTGGTAGGAGGTGACCTGCAGGTAGATGGGCGGGGCCTCGCTCTTCCGGCAGCCTGGGCCCCAGCTCACCAGTCCCACCAGGTACCACGTGGTGTCCACAGAACAGACCAAGGGCTCCCCACTTATCTCCTGTGGGGAGGGGTGTGGAACAAAAAGGGTCAGGGGGGCCGGGGGTGGCCGGAGGGAGACGTGCCCCGGCTCACACCACCTCTCTCCCACAGCAGCCCCCACAACCCAGGGGGCCACCAAGCTGAGAGGTGCCCTCGAGGTCCAGATGCAAGAGACCTCCCTCAGAGGGGTTCACCTCCCCTCGCTCATGCCAGGCCCCCACCCCCCTTCTTCCCACCGACCCCCCTTCTCTCTCCTCTCCGATCTTCCTCTCCCATCTCTCCCTCCGTCCTCCCCTCCCCTCTGAGCCCGGCTGCCCTGCGCCCCGGGACCTCTCCAGGCGGCCCTGGAGGTGAGGGAGCAAGGAGGGAGGTGCTCACGTAGCAGAAGTTCTCCCTGTCCAAGTCCTCCGCACAGACCATCCGGGAGTCCACCACCCGAACCAGAGAGGGGACTTTGGAGACCTTGTGGTATAACTTGTCACACTCCTTGCTGCTCAGGATGGTGACTGCCTTCTCCTGAATGGTCCGGAACTGGGGCCACACGCCTGCAGGGACAGGTCCCCCCCACAGTTCAGGCTTGGCGCTCCCACTGCCGCCAGCCCGGTGGCTGTCCTCGCTGCTCCTGGCCCGCTCCTCCAGCCTCTGAAGAGCCCCTCCTAGAGATTTTGGAGCAGGCTGCCCTCAGCCTGGCCTCGCTGGGCCTGGTCTCACCCCTAACAGAGTCCAGCCCACGGAGTCTGTTCCTACCTCAGCAGCTTGGCTTCTGCCCTTCCATCTCGAAGGCCTGCCCAGCCCCTCTCAGGTCCAAATCTGTCCTTCACTCAAGCCTTCCCCAAAGGCCTCTTCCACCCTAGCTAGCCCAGACCCCCCCTCTGTGGGCCCCAGGCACTAAGTCCTCCTCTCCCTCCTCCTCTCCCCTCCTCTCTCTCTCCAGTGTGACTCTGTCTCTAGCTGGAGCCCCCGGGGGACAGTCTTCCAACCATCCCCAGCCACTCCCCAGACAGGCCATGACAGGAAAGACAAACAGCCACCCCCACCCCCAGGCTGGAGCCGCTGTGGGCTGCTTTTAGGCAAGATGACTCCGTGAAGTCAAAGGGAAGAACACCTGTCTTGTGAAAAAGAGGGGCTCCCTGAATGGACCGGGCCTTCCTAAAACTCATAAGGAAATGCTCCCTGGATGGGCCTGGGGTGACACTCCTGCTCTTTGGGCTTTGCTCCATCCCTGGGGATGGTAAAGGGCTTGAGGTCCACTGGGGGCAGGGGGCTCCCAAACTTGGGGTGCAGACTGCCCTTAGCCAACCATGGGGGGTCTTTGGGGGAACTTTTTACAGTCACACAATCCTGTTCCTCCCACTGCAAGATGCTCTGCTTCAAATCCTGGATGTCCTGGGATTGCGTGCACACAGCAAGATATTACTCTGTGCCCCTCTGCCTTCAGGGAAGTCCTGTTTATAGGTCCTGGCCTGGGGCTGAGGTCTCATGGGCAACCTGGGACCCCTCAGGCCTGAATGGCCACAATGCACTCACTGCCAAGACCCCCAAGGGGAAGGAGACAACCCGCCAGGAAGACGTCTCAGAAACAGCTGTCCACGGAGACCCCGGCCTGCACCCAGGTCCTCTCCCCCACACACCCCCCACCCGGTCTGGGGAGGCTCGGACTCACCGTCAAACCTGGGGAGTCCCCAGCCTGTTACAGTGCACAGGGAGCCGTCCTTCACCTCATAGTCCAAGCCGGGCAGGCAGATGGGCCAGACATACTTGTTGTACTTGAGTGGCCCCACGAGCTTGAGGAGGGCAATGTCATGGGCCCGGCCCACCCAGGACCAGTACCGATGGGACCGGTACCATTTGTTCAAGATAACCTGGTATGCCGGGACGTCGGAGGTAGTCGGAGATATCTGGTCAATCCTTGGGCTCCCCACCCGCACTGAATAGGTAAAGTTATGCCTAGGGGAACAACGAGGGGAGTCTGTCATCAGCTCCAGGCACCCCACCCCAGGCTCACCCCACTACTGCACTCCGGGTCAATCCCAGCAGGCCACCCACCTACTTCAAGCCCCCCCAGCCCCCACCCCGAGCCTCTCTCTCCCAGCAGATGTGAACAGGGCCCTGCACACACCCTATGTGGTCCCACCTTTACAACAACCCTGTACTTTACGGAGAGAAAACCCGAGGCTCAGAGAAGCCCAGCCAACAACTCAAGGCTGCACAGCTAGGAAGTGGCAGAGCTGGGACATGGACCCAGTTTTCTCTGGTTCCAGACTATGGACTCTGTCTGGCACCCCGTGCCGGGCCCTGGAAGTGGCAGAGGTCGGGCACAATCAATCAGCCACGGCCTCGCCCTCCAGCCTCCTTTCCCAGCATGCCCCTCAGGTCTCCGGGTCGGCCCTTAGGCTTGGAGCAGGCTCTTCCACAGATGCTGCCCTCAGGCCACTGCCCTGGCCCCAGCACATGGGCATGCCCTCTCTTTGGTCCTCACGCTGCCCGGACTCCCCTGTGAGCACCTGCCTTCCCATCTATCTTCCCCAGCAACCCAAGGGAAGTGATGTGTCTGTCCCCTCTCTACCCCTAGGGCCCAGGCCAGGGCCTGGCTTCAAAGGAGGGTCAATGGCTGTGGGTGGAAGGAAGGAAGGAAGGAAGGAATAAGTGAAGCAAAGGGTATGGGATGGAAGAATTAGGACCTCCTTTCTGTGGCTAGGAGGACGGAGGCCTGGCCAGTGGCTTCCAAGCCCCCATGGCCTATCTGCAGCATGACTGCTGAGGACTGGGGAGCCAGGGGAGGGGAGAAAGCGCCCAGCCCTCCCACCGGGGAGGAATCAGCAGGACTCAGCCTCCACCTGCGGAGAGCTGAAGCCAGGGTGGGGCTGGGACCACAGCGCCCTGCAGAGGGCACGGCTGCTGCTGAAGGACCAGCGGGCAGGATGACCGGGCCCCGTGGCTCCGGACACCTTTCCACCCACCCACCTAGGCCCCGACTCACTGGATCAGGCAGTGGGCCGCCGTCAGCACCCACCGGGAGGCAATGAGGGTGCCTGCGCAGACATGTGTGCCGTTGGCCCGCACGCTGACCATCCATGGCCACCGCCGAGCCATGGCGTCTGGGTCCCTGAGCGTGGGGTCCTGCTCATGCGAGGAGCCGCAGGCTGAGGAGGAAGGTGAGAGCTTGAGGCAGGATGGGACCTTGCAGCCCCATCCCGAGGCGCCTTCTCTCCCCTCCCCTCAGCCCCACCTCCTGCCTCTCCAGCTGTGGCCCGCACTCATGCAGCGATTCTCTTTTCCCACTGGGATTTCTCTTTTTGCACATGAAGACTGAGGTCTGCAGCCTCCAGAGGGCCTCAGCGCTCCCCAGGTATCCCTCTCCCTGCTCCCACAGCCCCGGGGCCCCAGAGCATTCCCAGCCACCAGCCTGGTACAGCAGTGGCCCCCCGAGCTCTGACCGGATCCTTCAAAAACTCATCCGTGTTTCCATCTGGCCCCCCTGTACTTCGGCCAAGGCAGACCCCTCTCCCTCCTCTGGGAACCGTCCTGTGATTCAGTGAGACTACCCAAGAGAAAAACGGGCCATGGGCGTGAACAGATACATCCCGAGGACGACACCCCTGCAGCGGGCCAACACCAGAGCTGCTGAGCCCCAGGGGTCCTCGGGGGAGACTTGCAGCAGAGCCAGGCTCCGCTCCACACCACCTGCCAGGCAAAATTCAGGGGCCCCGACCCCAAGTATTGGTGAGGGTTCCCGGCCCAGACTGCTCACTCCCGGCTGGTGGGAGTGTCTGTGGGTGCAGCCACGTTGAAAAAGTTCTCAGTGGGCGCCTGGGTGGCTCAGTTGGTTAAGCAACTGCCTTCGGCTCAGGTCATGATCCCGGAGTCCTGGGATCGCCTCCCGTGTCAGGCTCCCTGCTCAGCGGGGGGTCTGCTTCTCCCTCTCACCCTACCCCCTCTTATGCTCTCTCTCTCTCTCTGTCTCAAATAAATAAAATAAAATCTTTAAAAAAAAAAAAAAAGAAAAGAAAAAGTTCTCAAACTGAACATGCACGTATCCAACCTCACAGCAGCCCACCCCCCCC